>NC_068983.1:2410477-2416004 GCF_001194135.2 Octopus bimaculoides | reverse complement strand
TATATATATATATATATTATATATCATATATCAAATGAAATTGCTAAGTAGGTGACAATATCTTCTAATAATGTTAATTATTATTCGTAATCATAATAAATTATGTAACCAAATCATCATTCATGCAAATTTCATTCCACCTAAACTTTTAATTGTGAACGAGCTTAGTCTCTTATCTGTACAACCTAATGCCTTGCCATTTTAACACCTTATTCGAAGTTAATAATGATAATAATAATAATAATAATAATAATAATAATAATAATAATAATAATAATAATAATAATAATAATAATAATAATTGATAAGCCGAAAGAAAACATTAATAAATGCTACAATAATAGTTGCGTTGAAAATAAATATTTATAGAAATACTACAAAACTTACAGGAAGTATTAGAATAGGAATTCCCGTCGTTTCGATAGAAGAACCATTGTAGACAATTAAAAATAGAGAAAAACCGTTACAGTCACTTTTCGTTTACATCTTTGAAATGTCAATATTTTCGTCGCACATCTGTACCCTGCTGACTGTCAAATCTCCATGACTACAGTTAAAAATTAATCCTGGGTCAGTTTTATTGTCTAACTGATTTAAAAAAACAATTCTGTAGCGTTTGTTTAAACTTCGAACATACAAGCTTTCTGCTTGATTGTAGTTAAACTTTTTGACATGGTTAACCCTCAATCACTCGATTCATTTCTTCAAATTCCTTTACAGCAATTCCACTTTTTCTTCCATCTTTTGTCGCGGTGGTTCGGTTTGAAAAGTCTGCGAAGTAGCCTGTTAGACATATGGAAAGCATACTTAAGAGTTCTTTTCTAGAGAATATGTCCATTGAAATTAGATTCATTACATTCTGATGTAGTTAACTACATTTTATATTAACAGGAGCAAATAATTAGATATAATAAATAAAATGACATACAAACAGAGAGAAACTCACTCACGCGCACACACACACACACACACACACACATACACACACACACATACACACACACACACATACACACACACACACACACACACACACACACACACACACACACACACACACACACACACACACACACACACACACACACACACACATATATATATATATATATATATATACACATACATATACATATACATATATATATACTCTTACATCTTACATACTGAATAAGTAAAACTAAAAATCACTGTAGCTGTCCTATGGTATGCGGTCAAGCAAAATTTGTGCATTATACCTGAATGGCGAAAGATTGAGGAAGCACAAGAAAATAAGCATCCTCTGCTCCCGATGTTTATCAAAATATCAGTAACTAATTTATGGAATTCTCTTGTGAGTGCAGACAGAAGTGTGACGAAATATTTGACAATCGAAGTAAAGCATGAGAAGTTGAATGCAGTAATCTCTGTGAATTTTTAATTGGCTAAAATGGCTGGTCCACGAATTGATAGCTTCGTTTACAACTCGTTAAGATCCAGTCACTTGCCAAAAGGATTACAACTCCAAAAAGCCACCAGGCATCGGTACTCGTATTATGAGGAGTACGTTCAATAGAAAAGATAATGCAAAACTAAGACAAAGCGCTGCATATACCCGAAGTACACCAACCTGACCACGGTGATGCATTGAGAATGCGCTTTAAAATTATGGAATAATAATAATAATAATAATAATGATAATGATAATAATAATAACGATAATAACAACAACAACAACAATAATACTAATACTAATACTTATGATGAGGATAATGATAATAATAATAATAATAATAATGATGATAATAATAATAATAATAATAATAATAATAATAATAATAATAATAATAATAATAATAATAATAATAACAATAATAATAATTTGTTGATTTATACATTTAAATCATAAGCTAGAAAGTGAGTATTTACAGTGCTCTTCAAGAATTTTTTTATTTCATAATACAAAAGGTTGTGTTTATTAGATGCGGAGTTTGGCAACGTTCTGCTTTAAAGACTTGCTTCATGCTGGAGAAAGATTCAACTGCCCGGGTGTAATGAAAGGGTTTAGTGGTAGGAGTTCTTCCGTCGATAATTCTAGAAATTCTAAATGCACTTCTTTAGAAGTTTAGGGAGAAGACTTTATGAAAATATAACAACATCGCATTCTGGGAAGAATTTCTGAAAAGAAAAAGAGAAAAAAGTGTTAAAACTATCAGCGAACTTTAAGATTAGAAATCACGAGAAAAAAAGAAAAAAAAAAAGAAGTCGTTATTGTTGTAATTTTGTGTTTTCGTTGTTTCTATTGCTGTTGTTACTTATTATTATCATTATTATTAATATTATTACTGTTATTCTTTTATTGTTGTGATTGTTACCGTCGTGTTTGCTGTTTTTGTTGTTGTAGGTTTTTAGTTCTAAAATTGTTCTTTTGTTGCTGGTGTTTTACTGGTATGGCCATCCGTCCGACCCATGACAGCAGTGAAACAACAAACATTGGATGATGATGATGATGATGATGATAACAGTGATGATAACAGTGATGATAATGATGATGATGGTAGTAGTGGTAATAATGATTATTATGGAAACGGAGATACCAGCCGAAAAACTTGGAGATTCACTGAATGTTATTTTTTCTTTAGCGATAAAGTTACTGCCAACAACTACGAAATATCAAGTTGCTAGAAGATTGAGATCTATTTATTTATATACTTATTTAATTTTGTTTTTTTTAAGTCATTTTGTGTATAAATACTGCCGTAAAAAAGGTAGTATAAATACTGTCGCAAAAAAGGTAGTAAAATACTGCCGTAAACAGACGATATATAAATGCCGTGTAACAATACTGTCGTAAAGAGAATGATGATACTGCGGTTCATGAGAGAAAGAAATGATGTGATGGTTCCTTGAGTGAAGTGGATACAGAGAGAGACATGGTGAGGTCTTGGTAACGAAACCTGAAGCGTGTGAGCCACGTAAACAACGGCTGCAATAAAGAAATGAAGAATATGAAAATAAAAACAGTATAATAAAAATAACAATGATGGTTTAATTATTATTAACTGTAATGAACAAAATTCGAATAGTCTCAATTTAGTTTTATAGTGAAAAAAAATGTAAAGTTGTGATACGACTGTCTTTTTAAAGGGTGTTGAAGGTTGAAGGAAATTAAACAAGATGGCTTCAAGTAGGGATTCTTTTTTTAATATAATTAGAGGCAAGCGGGTCAGAAGTATCGCTGCTCAATATTAATTACCAACACAGACACAATGCCACACCATTTTGAGGGAGAGGGCAGGGGTGGGGTGGGTGTACAGTTTGATAAAATCCATCCCGATACCTGAAAGGTACGTTATTTTATCTACACCAAATGTTAAGTCAACCACGGTGTTATAATCACGTTTATACATTTATGTATTCCGCTCAAAACAAGGTACATAATTCTGCTGCTCTTTGACCGTGCGACGGTCCTACTTCTGCCTGACTGGACCTAAATCCAGCTAAATAAATAAATAAACAAACAATTACTCTTACTCTTCCTCCTCCTGCTCCCCACCAGATCATTCCACCCATAATACCATGTAAACTGAAATACGAAGTAAATTGTTTTTCATTTCAAAGTCTTTGTTTTCTTTTCAAGCTTTTCTGTATTTTTCAAATCTCCGTGGTGTCACTGCGACAAGATGGGAGACATCTCATAGAATCTCGCAGCACCTCATGGAGTCCTTGATCCAATTTCACTCTCACACAAGATTATATTCCATCCATGATCCATCTCTCCAGACTCCACTCGTCTTCTGTTGGTGTTTTAACTTATTTAGAAGGCTTCGATATTAAACTACAAAACGTAGACAATGATTTATTGCACAGCAATTATTATTCACAGCCACAGTGGCTGATTTAACTAGATTAATTGTTTATTGTACAGTCTTCACTATAGGGTATATTTACATCTATGCCAATGGATAGAAAGAGATTTATTGAATTGTCATTACTATAAATTTAAAATGATATCGGCTGGTACAGCAAGATTAAATGTTTATCGTATAGGCTTTACTTAAAGGTAATTATTCACAGCCACGTTAAATGACATTGCAAGAAGAATAATATTTTTTTGTCTAGGCTGCAATCTGGAGTAATTTCTCACAATGACAACTGATACCACAACATATAAATGTTTAAGGTGCAGACTTTATTATAGATATTATTTAAAATGATATCAACTGATATAGCAAAATTTAATTATAATAGAAACCAAAGAGAGTTAGTGGATGTATAGCAGGAACGATGCCTCGGCTAGCAGTGTGACCAAAGAGCTTATACGAACTATAGAAACCTGTAGTAGTAGAGTAGTGAATGGAGACAACCGAAATGACTTTTTAAGAAACAGTATGTTGTAAATCCCCATGTGTCTTCTAGGATGGTTGTTGAATATTGTGGGACAGTTAAATTGTTAAAAGGAAGAGCAGCAAACCACCAGACAATTAATTGGTCACTGGTGGCTGGTTTTGTTCAACGACAGACATGAGCACTCCACTGGCTCTGTCCGTAAATTTGCAAATATTGTCTGATAACAGGTATTTATCGTGTCACCGCCGGCCACTGCTCAGTCATGTGGACAGGATTGCGGTGATTATACAAAAATGTATGTATGTATGTATGTATGTATGTATTATGTATGTATATATGTGTGTGTCTAAAAGAGATAGATCGTTGTCGAGATTCAACTGTTCAATAAACTGAGTTATTTCCTCATTGAGTTACTATGTGGCTGACTATTCCACAGACATGAGAGCCATTAACGTTGTCCTCAAGTGGAACCAATATGACACAATGTGTACCAAGCCTATAGCTTTCAATAAGAGACAATCCAAATTGATTCATTCCTTTCCATGGGTTTCTAGACAATTTCCGTCAACTCAGTTGTACTCACAAACCTTTATTTGAGTGGAGGCAATAGTAAAATACATCTGGGCAAGATACAACACAATGGAGTCGAACCTGAGACCTGTGAGTGCGAAAAACCTTCAACCTACAACCTTGTTGTAGACGTAGTTTTCCTGTGTAAGCCACAACAACTTCGCCAGCATGGAATGGTGAACTAATGGCGACTAGTTTCATATTTCCTTAACGTCTCAACAATTAACATTTAGCTCACTCTCCACTTTACGTGTAGAATCTACGCAGGAAATAATTACTAATGGAAATATAATACAAACTGTGACAAGTCTAATGAAATTAACAGAACTGTTGCTGTGTAGGTGTTAGTTCAACTAATGAACACAAGTTCTGGAGATGGCAGTTTTATTGAAGTATATAAGCACAATCTTCATTTATAGTCAATATTTATTGATGGTAGTTTGGTGGTACAGGGACAAGGTCGATTGGAAAGATGGCTATTGTTACGTATGCGGTTTCGATTCGTGATTTAGTAGTCTACTACAGGGTGTGAAATATTTGAAAGACATGAATGCAGAGGTTTACAAGAAATGTTTCGATATACATATATAGACATATTCATATATATATATATATATATATATATATA
>NC_068983.1:2409504-2410362 GCF_001194135.2 Octopus bimaculoides | reverse complement strand
TGTATTCCCACATAAATATGTCTGTATATTTATGTACATACATACATACATACATACATACATACGTGTGTGTATGCTGATGACATACTCACAGAAGTGCTTTTTCCTGCAGGAAAAAAAAAGTCTTTTCTATAATAGAGAGCTTATTTTTCACAATGGACTCTCACCCCCACATACGGAATCGGTGGATATTGCCGTTAGGCATTTGATTACTTCATTCTGAGGTGAAGTCAATTTTAATAAATCAATAATTCATGTTGAACAGCATTTAGTTTATTCTTCTTCGTCTAAGGGCGTATATTTGCGCATATATGCAAGTTAGCCTGCAAATGTACTCGCAAGTACTTTTATATATGTACGCATACGATAAACGTGTGAATGCAAGAAAGTCAAAAGTAGATGAGAATGTACAAGTTTATAGAATTCAAACAGATAACAATCTATCGAATATATACATTCGAAAAAATCAAGAAATGTTCTCCGAAATGAAAATCTTGCAATGTCGTACAATATGTTTGACCCCAGGTGTATAATTCATAAACAGACTATGTGCTTCAATGAATTATATATATATATATATATATATATATATACACCAAAGTAAGCACATAAATGTGAAACAAGGTGAGAAAAAATAGTACTAGAATACTGGTGGTAGAGTAATATATTTTATTATTAAAGCTACAGAAACATCACACAAAGTTGCTACTCAGAGTTTCACGTTCCCGTTTGTCGGACGGTTGTGATTCTGAATCGTCGGCGAACGGGAAAACTCAATAGGTGTTATTTTTTGTGGTGCTTTGGCAGCTTGAATAATAAACTATGTAATATATATACATACATATATATATATATATA
>NC_068983.1:2407553-2408737 GCF_001194135.2 Octopus bimaculoides | reverse complement strand
TATATATATATATATATATATATATATATTGAATATTTGAAAATAGTAGAATTTTGTGCCACTGCCGTAATTCCGCTGAGTTGATTAGAGCGTAGTAAACCATGAGACTGTTTTAGTATAGAACTAATGTTGGTCATGTAGGGTTATCGACTTGAAAGACTCCTTTGGTTCATTATATCGGCCACCAAGGTTACTTAGATCGGTGTTCATTATAACGATGTCGTCGAAAGAAGGAAAGAGGACAGAAAAAATCTTCTAAGCATGACGGGAATTAAATGCTGCTGAACAAAATTACTCAAAATATTTATACTCTAATCACGAATTATATGTATATATGTATACATACATACAAACATACATACATACATACATGAACAGGAGATTGCCACAAAGTACCTGGTGAACAAGAGAGACAGTGGCGCTCTTGTTATCCCAAGGTGCAACCGCATGTGTAGGCTATATCACGTTTCTGTGGAAGGCATCACGCATGTGATTAGCAACTGTCCTAAAACGTCGTCACGGTACTACCTCCCTATGCGGCATGATTCTGTCGTTAAAACGTTTTACAATGTCATCCGCAAGAAAGATTGTCCTGAAATAAACTTAGAAAATCCCTCTGTTATGGAATACATTCATAAACACCTACTCAAGGAATACTGGTGGAATATTCCTATTAAAACTTCTGTCAAAAGTAAACATAAGAGACCGAATATTGTCGTTTGGAACGGAGAGGCAGTCGTATGTAGAATCATGCAGGTCAGGTGCCCTGCAGATATAAATATCCCATTGAAAGTCAAAGAAAATGAGGATGTCTATGTACAACTGCTTCGAAACCTCCAGCTTCTATATTCAGACTATGAATTCATATTGATAGTCCTATAATAATTGGAGCACTAGGTTTTGTTAGTAAATGCTTAAAGGAGAATCTGGATAAACTGGGATTTTCAGAAGGAGAAATCGACCGGCTAATTCGTACATAACAAATGCAATCTATGAGTGGAACAATAACAATATACAAGACTTTTCTAAAGTTCCAAATGTGAATTTGCTTGTGTTAACTACATCCCAAAGATAGAACCTTGCATCTTTGTTGAAAACCGGCTTCCTCCTCAGTGAAAGATTTATAATAATTAAAAAATAGAATAATAGAATATATATATGTATATATATATATATATATATAT
>NC_068983.1:2404596-2406933 GCF_001194135.2 Octopus bimaculoides | reverse complement strand
ATATATATATATATACATGTAATTTATTTGAAGATTGATGGATACAGAGGTAGATATGGATACAAGTACAAGTATAGATTCTTGTCCATGGGTGTATGCATATATATGTGCGTGTGCACGCTTCTGTGGGCACCACTCAAATACATGCAGACGCACACACACACATACACACACATGTATACCACTGGCATTCGTCCGGGGTTGTGAAACAAAATGAAAACGAAAGGTGTTGCCACTTGTAGGGAATATAGAATTTTATCAGTCGAAACTAGATGAGATGTTGTGAAGATCATTGTTATAACAATCTTTCGAGATAAGAACTGGTGAAAATTAACGATAAAGTTATTCCGAAGTGTATAATATTATGGAATGGTTTGTTATGGCCGTTTCGTTACGCTTTCAGTCGCGAAAATATATATATAAAAAAAAATAACCATCATTTATCATCCATTAATATAACAAGAAAAATGAAAAAGAAAAAATAAGCAACCCAGATATCTGTTTAATGATCTCGCCAAAAGTAGTGTGTGTGTATGCATATGTATATAAACACACATATAGACACACACACACACGCACACACATACACCCACGCACACAAACATACACACATAATATGTATCTTCTAAATATCCAGGGAAATATGTATATGTGCTCGTCTGTGCGTTTGTAAATATATATAGATATATACACATGTGCGTGCATTCACGCACACATACATACACACACACACACGCACATGCACGCACGCATGCTCACACACATATATAATATGTGTGCGTGCGTGTAGATAAGAACATATGCGCTCGTAAAATGTACTGTTTTTTTCTGCAATGTTATACTGTTTTCCTAAACTTTTACTGTCTCCACAAGGAATTGTTCATTCGGAACAATGGTAATGATGATACTAATAAAACTACTACTACTACTACTGATGATGATGATGATGATGATGATGGTGATGATAATGGTGATAGTGGTGATAAAATTAGTAATATATCAGTTTTATCTGATTCAATCACTGGGTATCTCCTTACACACTCCTCTCAAGTAAATTTCATCAAATCTCAGTGTGTGTGTGAATGTATGTACACACACACACACTCACACACACACACACTCACACACATGTATGCATATATTACTCATGTATATATGTATGTATGCGTATGTGTGTATGTATATATATATATATGTACATATATATATGTGTATATATTATAGTGATCAAATGTTCGTGCCACACATTAGCTCATTCCTTCCATCAAATCTATCGACTTTGTCAGAACAGGGGCACAGTGTGCCACGCGTCAGTTGTCGAAGTGATCGCTGGGCAGCTTGAGATGAAATGTTACGTACGCACACAAACACACACAGCTATATATAAAAAAAATATAAATGTGATTTTGGTCATATTTCGAAATTCCCAAAAGCCTAATCCTGTATCTCGTTCCAGTTTTTATTATCAACTTACCTTGTTTTAAATATGGTTGAGGCAGCAGTGGAGGTTGGGTCGGCCACCCTTTACAGGGTTTCTGTCAATGCAGTGGTAGAGGAGGGAAAAGTTTTCTTGAGACACAATGACACAATATTTACTCGAATAATCGGGTTGTGGTCGGTGTGAGAGGCAGATTATTGAAGAACAGGAACAGTTGCCATGACCAACTTCCAATCAGTCTCCGTCTACCAAACTTTAAGCCAGAACTCTCTGATTAATAAGAGACGATGGGCGACAGAAAAACGAAACAAAACAAATCTCAATGTACTGCTGAGTGGAAGTGAACTCCAAACCACGTAGTTCTGGAGTAGATTTCCTAACACTACTGCTTTACCTACTGGTAAAATGTTGTGCAGTCGATGATCTTAATGTTTTTCGTGGGGAAATAGAAAAAATATGAAGGTGTTTTGCGCAAACAATGCTTATGAAAACTGTGAGTAATATTAGGATATTGTCTTTCGTTTTTATGCAACGGAAGATCTTACAGAGACACGTTAGCTGGAGAGAGTGGCAGGATATATATATATATATAGGTGGAATTTACAAAAGGAAAAAAACAAAACAAAAGACGAAGACGGGTGTGTAACCAACAAACCGATGTATTAGTTTAACGCTCCAATCACTGAGAAAGTCATTTACGTTTCGAGCCTACGCTCTTCAACAGAAACGAACAGAGAAATAGACAGGGAGAGAAAATAAAAACGAGGTTTAGTGGCTAGCGATCAATCATGGCGAGTGCCGGCCAGAGGTGGTCAGACAGGAGTGCTAGGAAAAAGGGGAGATAATAAAGTAGCAGTGATCACTAAACTAAGGTGCGTGTGGATATATATATATATATA
>NC_068983.1:2396578-2402388 GCF_001194135.2 Octopus bimaculoides | reverse complement strand
TATATATAGATATTTCTTCACACCCATCCACCCACCTACTCTTCCTGCTTTCATTCTCTTTCCATCCCCCATTCTCTATCGCAATCTCACCCTTTCTCTAATTCCTCCGCCATTCCCTCCCTCCGTCTCACTTCTCCCTCTCTCTCTCTGTTTTGATATCAAGATCTTGGTGATAACAATATTGATTCCTGGTTTAACTCCAATACCATAACCGCATGGAAGGTGGGAGCTAAGCTTTGCACCTTGTCAAAAACACTCTTTTATAATTTCCTCAAAATAGATTCATTGTTGCAAATGTCTATGAAAGTTGATATATTTGGACATAAATACATGATTCTCTCATTTTATTTCTGTCTATTTTCAGGCAAAGCATTAGGGTTCGTTTTGTTGTTGTTGTTGTGTCAATGTTAGGGGTGGCAACGTACACCAATGATTTATTTGGAGTAGATACAGACCATACACAAAGGGGATGGGCGCATTCGCTTGCTCTGTTTAGTTTTTGTAATTGGCTTTTGTTGTCTTTTTTGTCTTCTGTTTGCTTCAGTCATTAGACTGCGGCCATACTGGGGCACCGCTTTCAAGAATTTCCTGTCGAATGAATCGGACCCTAGTAAGTTTCAAGCCTGATACTTATTCTATCGAAACCTTTTGACGGATTGCTAGGTTATTGGGGTGTAAACACACCAAGACTGGTTGTCAAACAGTGGTGGGTGACACACACGCACACACACATACACAAACACACACACACACACACACACACAAACACACACACACAAGCACACAACACACACACACACGCACACTCACAAACAAAGACACACACGCATGCATACACACACATACAAACACACAGACAGACACAAACACACAAACACACACATTCACACACACACACGCACACATACAAAAACAAGCACACACATACACACACACACACACAAGAACACACACACACTCACGCATACTCACACAGAGACAAAAAGAAACACAGAAACAAACAAACGCACGCATACACACACACACACACAAACATACACGCATACACACACAAACACACTCACACACACATACACATGCACACGTACACACATACGCACACACTCACAAATACACTCACATATGCATATACAATGGGCTTGTTTTAGTTTCCATCTACCAAATCCACTCACAAGCTTCTGGTCGGCCTGAGCCTACGGTAGAAGACACCTGCTCAAAGGTCTACGCAGTGGGGACTGAACCTGTAATCATGTGCTTGGGAAGTAGGCTTCTTGCCACAGAGCCACGCCCGCGAGATTTTTGACGTGAATTGATGGATTGAAAGGAATTTTGTTGTATCTCTTCTTGAAGCAAAGAGGATATGATATTGATGAGGTCGTGAATGGCAACGAAAGGGCGTTAACAAACATAGCTGGTTGATTGATTAATCGAAAGATTAATCAAATGATTCGTCAATTGTTTAGATTGTTAATTACTTGACGAATAAACAATAAGAAGTATCACAGCGTTCGTTTATTATTGAGATAATGACTCCCGAGATTACAACCAAATATGTTAATATAGTTCGGTTCACACGAGTGTTACAGGAAACTTAGTCGACCCTGTTAGAGTTAGAATCACGAAAACTGATTCAACGAATTTTGAAAACTTTTGTAATTCTAGTTTGACATGCGTTCTGCACATGACGTCACACAACTTAGCAAATGAGCTGTCCTCTCTGTAGTCCATCGCCATATTTCAATATATCCCCTTCTATCTGATTTTCAGATGAAGGGATCAGACTAAATTCAGATTCTATTATACCTGTATCACAATTGAATCTTTTCCCCTATCAGCATGGTGAACACTTTCTACCCTTCGTGTATCTGGGTTTAAAATTGCGTGAGTTACTCTTAAATGTTTGATTCAGTATTTGAAGTCGAGTGTATGTTGTATTTTCGACATGGCTGTGTGATTTATATTTCGTGCTCAGAAGATTCAGCGTTTTTCAAGAGAAGAGAAACAGTGCAGAAGTATGTCGGGTAGGGCCCAGTGTACCCGTTCTTGGAAGTAAACTTGATCTAACATCCGGTTAAGCACCACCACATGATCTTCGAATGGTTTTAACAGGGTCCTCTCTATCGTGACCATTTGACCCAGGTCTGACGTTATATTTTTCCCTCTTCCTCCCACCGGTACCAAACTTCCTGTAAAATGTCATGGACAGCGAGGACCCCATTGCTCACATGCAGGTTCCTATGAAGGGAGGGCACGCATAATTTTTAATTTTATATGAATTCTTTACTATTAAGTAAAAATATTTTAAAACCTTTTATTTTCTCATTAATAATCTCATTTTTATAAATTAACTTATTATTAATTACTTTTAGCATCAAAAAGTTTGTTGGATGAAGCGTCCCCCGTTTTAAACGAAGCAAAAAAAATAACAGCAAAATATATAATTATTGAAACAGAAAGAACATTGATTAATTCAATATAGAAAATATAATTATCTTTCAGACATAATTAACTCTCAAACATATCCATATTTTACACGCACGCACACACACACACACACACACACACACACACACACACACACACACACACACACACACACACACACACACACACACACCCTTGCTGTTCAGTAAAACATACTTTCAAATCCAACATTTTGATAAAAACTGTGAGAAACGAAAACCAAACAGTTTGGGAATTGGTGTGTCCTGGTGTGGATTCATAAACCAGAGAGAATAATTACAGAATAGATCATACAGTGCAGTAAAACAGAAATTGTTTACAAATATAATTCCTTTTTCTCCTCGCTTTCTCTCTTTCACACTCTCTCTCTTTCTCTTTCTCTCCCACTTTCTCTTTATCTCTCTCTATCTCGCTGTTACACACACAAACTCACATATATGTGTAGCAGTAACTGGAAACGAACCGTTAGTTAGCCGGCCAGACATCACGATCAAACCACAATAGCCTCACGAGCCCGGTCTACTAAGCAACCAATCAGCGTGATTCAATCTTCTAAAACCTTTTTCTGCTCTATAAAACGGCTATTTTAAAGCTAATTGCAGAATGTTGAGGCAGCAGTGCGTGTATCTCCATTCTCACCATATCCAACCGTTTAAGACGGATGGACGATAGTAGACAGAAAGTTTTGTTGCCACGAATATAGCGCAATTATTTTCCAGTTGTGATGGGCAAGTAAGACCATAGATTGGTGTATTAGTAAGCTTGTCGTAAACTCCAAGCAGCATGTCTCTCCGACTATGTAATTATTACTGCTAGTATTTGTAAAATCGCACATCGTTAAAACTATGTGCGATGACAAAAATTGTCTGCGAAGTGTTCACAAGAAATATATTTTCATTCAGCAACGCTACCACTCATCACCTCACACCAACCAACGATAACAAGAACAAGAACACATGCATACACACACACTTCTCTACTTAATATCCCCTGTATGGAGCTGGAAAGAGCATAATTCAGTGAAGGTTCGTTATTCAGATGGGAAGATCCAATATGTTTATTAATAGCAAAAGAGTCTCTTCTATGATATTTGTTTAGAACTAGATGCAAGGCTCCTTCATCGGAATTTCAACATCAGCAATAGGGAATTTTTGTTTGTTTGTTTTTATGTATGTATGTATGTATGTATGTATGTATGTATGTATGTATGTATGTACGTATGTATGTGTATATTTGCTTGTTTTATGTAAGTATTTTCATGCATATAGCTACATATCTAGACATGCTCATATATATTTAAATGATAAACTGGGAAGTTTTACAGATTTTTACATTTCCAGGGATGGATTGGATCTGTAGTCTTCGAATTAGCTTTCTCCTTTCTGGTTTTGAGAAGCCTAAATTCTCAAGATCGAAACATAGGCAGTGTGTTACATATCCCAATACCCCAATAATTACAGGTATAAACCTGAACTTGCAATCTGGATAGAGTAACTGCAGAATTCTCAATAGTTCAGCATAGGTGTTCTCTTTTTCACTGATCTTCAGCTTTATGTCAACATCCACTGGGGTACGTATGTATGTAGGGGCAGACTGAGCCATCGGTCAATCGGGCACTGCTCGACGGCCCGAAGCTCTGGCGGGCCCGCACTCTGCATGTTAATTCTATTAAAACACACATTCAAAGGGGCCCGGTAAACAGTTTATGCCAGAGGACTCTTGATACTCTGAGTCCGCCCCTGTATGTAAGTACGTATGTATGTATGTTTGTATGTATGTATGTATGTATGTATGTATGTATATATATATGTATGTATGTATGTATGTGTATGTGTGTATGTGTGTGTGTATGTGTGTGCTGTGTATAATGTAATCAATGCTTGAATATAGACGGTGAGGTGTGGTGCGGTGTTTTGAGCAAGAAGACGACAATCGGTGATGTTTTACCAAAGGCTAAACATTAATGGTTTTATCGTCTCAAACCAAGAAACGATCGTCTGCAATGCGTTTCTTCCAAACCAATAAATACGAACACCTCCCACCAACACCACCACTACCACCACAGAGACCTGGTCATAAACAATATCATTTGCACTCTAACTCATTCTATCACTAATTCTACATACCTTATCACAGCTTTCTAAATTTATTGCTGCTAGGTGTACACTCTGCTCTGTGCTGCTGCTGCTGCTGATGATGATGTTGTGATTGATGATGATGATGATGATGATGATGGTGGTGGTCTTGGTGGTGGGGGTGAAAAAGTAGAGAAGTCGACGGTGGGAGGGGAATACCACGACGACGATGATGATAATGATGTTGATGACTGTTGTTGTGATGATTATGTCGATAGACATGTTTCTTCTTCTTCTTCTTCTTCTTCTTCTTCTTCTTCTTCTTCTTCTTCTTCTTCTTCTTCTTCTTCTTCTTCTTCTTCTTCTTCTTCTTCTTCTTCTTCTTCTTCTTCTTCTTCTTCTTCTTCTTCTTCTTCTTCTTCTTCTTCTTCTTCTTCTTTATGTAGCAGTAGTGGTTTAGCCCCAATCCAACCGTGACCCTACCGGCTTGTGCTGAAAGATATGTTAACCGATCCTACGCCGTCTTCGTTTCAGCCACAGTTTATCTTGGACTACCTCATTCAACACGCCCTCTCTTTTTTAAAACAATATTCTTTGAGTTGAAAGAGATTTCGCTCCTGTTTCTAGCACCTCGAGTGACTGTGTGCTAGCTGTAATTAAGAAATGGATCTCCGTCACTGCCGACTGTCGATATTCGGTTGTTCTATCAACTGAATCCCTTCTTATCGAAATTGCATGTAGTTGGTTGAGTATTCCACAGACAAGTGTACCATTAGCGTTATTCAGAAAGAGAGTCAGTGGGACATTGTGTGTGAGAGGGTTTGACATGTAAATTACTGGTACAAACCATACGACAAGCTTCCTCACAATTTCCCTATAATCAGTTTCACACATAAAGTTTGGGCCGCTACGCGTTGATGGTGAAAACACTTGCTCAAGATTGCACCCATTGGGATCGAACTTATATCTTCGAGATGGTAAGAACATCGTATGTCCGTCTGTTAACAAGTGAAGGTTATTTTTTTTGTATTATTATTATTATTATTATTCAGTAGTTTTATTTTTATAACGTGCTTTCACTTCACTACCGAGCGCAGCTCTGTGCGCCTTGGGTATGTGCTGTGGTTTGCTGTGGTGCTCTTATGTTTACTGTATTGAAAGTGTTTTGCGTAGAATGTGTGCAGTACCCAGTAGTGCAATTTTCTGTATGTTATATATATTTGTAAGTCCTGGTGTTTTTGTTATGTATTTGTCTGAATATTTTTTTATTAT
>NC_068983.1:2392286-2394554 GCF_001194135.2 Octopus bimaculoides | reverse complement strand
CTCTGCGATATTATTGCAGTAAAGGCTTTGTAGATCGTAGGGAGACAGGTTATAGGTCTATAGTTTTGTGGTTTCTCCGTTTCCGTGGATTTGGGGATTAAGATGGTTTTCCCATTTGTGAGCCATTCAGGCATTATTATTATTATTATTATTATTATTATTATTATTATTATTATTATTATTATTATTATTATTAAGGCAGTGAGATGGCAGAATCGTTAGCGCACTGGACGAAATGCTTAGCGGTATTTCGTCCGTTGCTACGTTCTGAGTTCAAATTCCGTCAAGGTCAACTTTTCATCCTTTCGGAATCAATTAAATAAGTACCAGTTACACACTGGGTCGATGTAATCGACTTAATCCCTTCCCCCAAATTTGATTCCTTGTGCTTCCAGTAGAAAGGATTATTAAATATTTTGGTCCAGTTTGTTCGCCAACAGCTTTGAACTTTGATATCCCCTGACATTTTCCTTAGTTTCCTGTTTGTTATCCTACCGGAAGTTGCTGTGTTTTGTCCCTGAAATCATTGTCCATCATTGATCTAATTATTTTTTTTTCACATACTTCAGACTACAATTTATCAATTTCTTCATTTAAAGAAATACTTTTATCTCAATAATCTTTATGATTTCATTCCCTCCTAATTATATTATTTCCATTAAAACTTTCATTTTCTATAATAACCACAATAATGTTTCTTATAGCCTCGTCCATTCCATTAGGTTCCTCTACAATTAACAGTTATTCGATAATCATTAATCACCGATATTTCTCTCTTTATCTTTAACTCAATATTTCTTATCAATCTCTTAATTTCATTTTCCTCTTCATTTCAACTTATCGATTTTGTTTTTCCATTAATATCGATGACTCTCTCTCTCTATTGATTATTTCATCTGGTTCTCAACATTAATTTCTCTCAATCTTCGCTAATTGCTTTCTTTATCAACCATTTTCTTGTTATGTCCTGCCATTTAACACATTATTCCTGCTGTTATACATCCACGTATCTTTCATACATCTCTCGTACATTCTATGAACATTTATTTACCTTTTCTTTGTTTCATTCTTTTAATCATAAACAATTTCTGCTTTTACTCTATTTGCCTTTCACAACTTCCTTTTCTGTTCTCAGTCCAGTGGTTATATTTTAGATATTCTGTCATTCTCTCATATTTTTTATTCTTTCACCACCTTCACTCATTATATTGCACCCATGCTAAGGATTTCATTGGTCATATAAGCACCAATACATATTTCCACCCTGGTACTATACGAATTTATGTTTGGTGGACCGCTATATTAAGGGATACACGGGGATGCAATGTAAGCAACACCAGTTTTTAAACTGATGTAAAAATAAATTCACACAAAATAAAAAATTGTTTCCATTTGTATGAGTATAAATTTAATTAATTATATCCTCGAGGCTTACTTCATCAATTATGATAATACCCATTTAAATATTAAGTTTTCACGCAGCAGGTGAATGTTTTCAAGCCAACCTTTTTAATTTTTAACTCGCCTTTCTGGCCATTCGTACTAAAATCTGATGGTAAGTTCCAGTGAAACTGTTAAATATCAAGGTGGCTCCTTACTGTATCATAATTGAGAAAGACGCAATTAGATATTTGTGAGAAAGACGCAATTAGATATTTATATGCATTAATTTACGATGTAAACTTTACTCCAGTACCATTTCTATTCTTTTAAAAGTTACACTAAAATCTAATTTCCATTCTTATACCTTCTTGGAACAGCCTTAGATTAAAAGACCGGAGCCTGTACACATTTACAATGTGTACAGTAGCGTGGAGCAGCAGCCAATTGCAATATTTTGTCTCAGAGAAGCTTCTCAAAGAGACTATTGTGTTAAATACTCGAGAGCTCCTTCGCTCAGAATATCGGTGCATCGTCACAAACGGTGTTTCGAACTGATTTGGGTCTTCACAGAGTTGAATAGCCGGTGTTGAATAGCCAGTGCGGTATTCGTCACTGAGGAGATCAAATTAAGTCGAACAATGAACAGCAACAAAACCTTTAATACAATCATACTCTCTTGTTCCTAAAGACAATAACGCACTGATAATCCAACAACAACAACAACAACAACATAACTCGTAAAGATGAGAACCCAATAATGTGCAGAAATCGATTAATATTGTTCACAAATTTTAAATCTACGGAGACAGCAAAATTATATGGGTAAAATACGGAGAGAGAGAGAGAGAGAGAGAGAGAGAGAGAGAGAGAGAGAGAGAGAGAGAG
>NC_068983.1:2390666-2392237 GCF_001194135.2 Octopus bimaculoides | reverse complement strand
ATATATATATATATATATATATATATATATATATATACATATTTTATTATCATTAAAGCTGCGAAAACATCACAAAAATATCACAAAAATTAACTGCTACTCAGAGTATCACGTCTCCGTTCGTCGGGCAATTTAGATTCTCAGTCTAAACTATCCGACGAACGGGAGGGTGAGCAGATCTTTTGTGACATTTTTGTGATGGTTTTGAAGTTTTAATGATAATAGAGCACATTACTCTACCTCCGGTATCCGAGTACCATTTCTCCCACCCACTTTCACATCTATGTGCATACTTTGGTATACATACATACATACATACACATACATACATACATGCATACATACATGCATAGATAAACGTTGACCATAAATTCATCAATTGTTTTCATAGGTATTGTTTTTGGTCTTAATGTTTACAAGCTCCCCTCTGACCAAAATCCAGGGAAATGGTGACGGTTTATTTATCGACGTCCCGGCCTTGTAGTAAAGCGTGCGCAATAGATGTTAGCAGCAACACTCTTGAGTGACTACATCTATCTATCTATCTATCTATCTATCTATCTATCTATCTATCTATCTATCTATCTTTCTATCTATCTATCTATCTATCTGTCTGTCTGTCTGTCTGTCTGTCTGTCTGTCTGTCTGTCTTTGTGTCTGTCTGTTTGTCTGTCTATGTCTCTGCCTGCCTGTCTGTCGTCTATCTATCTATCTATCTATCTATCTATCTATCTATCTATCTATCTATAATTGAAAAAGTTGGAGTCAACAAGAAGAGGTGCGCTTGGACATTTACCTTTTAATAACTACAATTGTTTCCACGCAATGTAGTTTTCCGGGTGTATAAGTACTTGATTATGCAAATGTTTCCTTGAATTATGAGATCTAGTTGTGCTTCCTCAGGCGATATGTAAATATTTTTTTTTAATGTTTAAAATCCTCTCTATCCCTTGTGACCTGAAGTTAGTAGTAGTGTCTGAGCTTATCCGGTGGTTGCTAGCACAGGATAAATCGGAATGTTGATGAGCTTTATACGAAACTCCACAACGTTCTCAACACAATAAACTATATATATATATATATATATATATATATATATATAGGAAAATGAAAAAAAGCCAGAATGCTGAACTGGAAGCATAATTTAATAAAGATATTTTCTAACCGGTTATCATTGCGAATAAGCAAATTATCAAGGAGAATGAAAATGTTTTTTTACAAAGAAGTACAAAATGAAGAAAATAATATATAAAACAATAATATATAAAAAAATAAATATACCCATACATTATATTGTCTTTGAGCTTTTGTAGTTCAATAGTAGTTCATGAATAAATTGGTAGGAAAAATAAGGATGCATGAGGGTTGAGGGTTTTGTTAGGTTTAAAAAAAGGGTTAAAAGTTTGTGTTAAGCAGGAAATGTGGTGTCAAAACAGGAAGTGTGTGTAAGGGGAGACAAGTGTTTTTAGTTGGAGTTATGAACTCTTTTTTTCCCAACAGGAAGTTTGAGGGGTGTGTGTGTTAATAAATAAACCTCCCTCAATACCGCCAAATTCCACTCAGTGGCCACA
>NC_068983.1:2382221-2388560 GCF_001194135.2 Octopus bimaculoides | reverse complement strand
ATACACGCACACGCACACACACACACACACACACACACACACACACACACACACACATACACATACATTTGTATAAAAGTGCCTGTCCGTACACAGAGACATCTATCTATCTCCGTCTGATTGAGTAACAGCCTCACAAATAATGCGGTTGTCTCAATAAAACCCTTCAAGGCGTTACTGAAACAAGTAAAAGACATGTATTTATTCGCAGGCGCGGTCACATCCCTTTTCCCCACGCACACAAACAGGATTTTCATTGCTGAAATCTTCAAACCTCTTCAAGTGATGAACATCAAATGTTATGTGTTTTATGTTATTTTATCTTATTTTAAGCTCTTCTTTCAAACGTAAAGATTCGACAGAAGTTACTTTTGGTTGTCTCCCTTGAACCGTGCTACCTTTTTATCAGGACATAGATACATGTTGTTCAAGAAGTCTCTCCGCAGTCAGTATTTTATTGCAAAATAAATATTTATCAGATGATACAAGACTACAAAAGAATATATTAGACTTTACAAGACTTCAAAAAACTTTATAAGAGGTGTTGGAAGTGTCGTCCTTCATATTTGACTCTTCGACACATGTTTTGAAATACATCTTGGAGAGTCTGACGCGATATGGTCCGTGTGAAGGCTGTGAAAAAAATTAACAGCAGAGAGAGTTTCTGAGCACTCTGTATATATTGCAGTTCTCAACTGGGGTCCATTTGACACCTGCAACCCGTATAAGATTTCTGAAGGTCCACACATGGAAAATAGTAAATTGGGTCCATGACAATGTATTAGGGTTCATGAAAAATGTTTTGTTTTCGATGTATTCATTGCAAGAAACAATAAGGTTTCTTTCTTTGACAGTTAACATAATTCAAACAAGTAAATGTGTAAAGAAACAAAATAAGAATTTTGAAAGAATTATCTATGAATTTCGTTTTTAAGCATGGAATGGCTTTGGGTCTCCACCAGAGGAAAATATTAATCAAAGGGGTTAAAGATGAGAAGTGGTTAACAAAGAAATCGAAAATATGATTTTTCGTCTGACATGAATTAAATAGTTCGGCCAAAAGTCAATACTGATCAATGTGGCCTATAATCATCACCATTTCATCCGTGACCATCCGGTAGGTTAGACAGTCATTGTCTATACTTGTCTACATTATTTAATTTATCCATCCTTTTTTAATATATTACGGTTCGATTTGCAGGTAAACAGCAGTCAATTTTTTCTTTGATTTGTGTTTTTAGCTCGTTTAAAAGCATTCCAGGTGTGGCCAACCTGTCAATTCACGAGGTGTGTATCTGAATGCATTATCTAAATATATTCTTCACTTATTCAAAGACTACACGGCGTAAATTTGAGAGATATTTGACTGCCATTTGTAGCCATTCGACCGACCTCGTAGAGGTTTCCCTGTTGAGTCTTGCGAATAAAATTCCATTTGAAATGCCCATTTAAAACAGCAGAACCATATCGACTTTGACTGCAAAGCCGTCTTCAATTCCTTCGCTTTTAAATGATTTTGCTTTTCATATTCTTTTCCTTGATTCAGTGGTCAGACTGCGGCCATGCTGGAGCACCGTCCGGAAGAATAAGAGTCGGAGACCTCGACGGAAATACTCTATCCTGGAACCTGGAATTTAGTCTATCACACACACACACACACACACACACACACACACACACACACACACACACACACACACACACACACACACACACACACACACACACACAGACACACACACTCACGCACACAAAAAAACACACGCACATATATGTAAATATATAAGTATATGTCTATATATAAATGTGTGTGTGTGTGCTTGCATGTTTGTATGTATAAACGTCTATCTATCTATCTATACATACATACATACATACATGAACGTCTGCGCGTGCGTACGGCTGCCTATGCAAAGACAACGACAATCGTTGACATCGCTAAGGCAATAAAGTGTTATGCATTCTTCCTACAAGGGACACTACTCTTGCTTATATTAAATACGTTGATTACTGAATAATCAAAGGGAAATAACTATATTTTTATGACCTGGTTGAGAGACGATCCCCTCCCTGACTTAATAAGCTAACGTCTAATTAACGCATTTAATTATGTTATCAACAATAATTAAATATGTTATATCTAATTATTGCATCAAATATTGCCATACCGATCATTTCAGAAATAGAAAGAATATCAAAGAAAGGATATGAGGGGAGGGGGAACTAAAG
The DNA here is from genome assembly GCF_001194135.2 of Octopus bimaculoides. NCBI lineage: Eukaryota > Metazoa > Mollusca > Cephalopoda > Octopoda > Octopodidae > Octopus > Octopus bimaculoides. Next base: position 2,386,331 of record NC_068983.1, on the reverse strand, counting down.
GCGGGATTATCAAGAAGAGATCAAAGGCTCTCAATGCATTACGTGCATTATCGTTAATTAGAAAATTAGATGGAATAGTTTTCAGAACCACACACACACACACACACACACACACACACACACACACACACACACACACACACACACACACACACACACACACAAACACACACACACACACACACACACACACAAATAGATATATATAGATTCAGGTGAATATGGTACTTCATTTGAGGCACCAGAATTTAGTACGGTATTATCCGTACAATTTCAAAATAACGTGATTGAAATCAAAATAAGCAACACAGATATCCAGAGGTAATGCAGTACGATCGTTTCATGCAACTCCATTTAATTGAACAATGTAGTCATTCCATGAATTTAAAATGCAGAGAATTCCCCAGCTGCACAAAGACATAGAATTTAATTAAATTAGAACAGATGGACATATTAGTATATCCTCTGACACATTAGTAATATCCAGGTGATTTCCCACACAGTTCATATGGAAGCAGTTTAAGCTTTTGGCTTGGTGTTCGCCAACCGTGCAATTGTCTCGGGTGTACTGTAGCATTGGCAGTAAAACTGCTTGGTACACCTTCAGCTTGGAGGCCAGCCCAATGCCTCTCCTGCTTCACGTAACCGCTCGAATGCTGAGCTCCCCTTGGCGGTCCGTGTGTCGCTTTATCGTCAATGTTCACAGCTCTGGAGAGTGCCCTGGCCAAGTACATGAACTTTCAGACTTCTCCCTTCGACAGTGATTGTTGGTTCCACATTCAACTTCTGCGGATCAGGTTGGTGCATGGTATTTGTCTTTTAAAGACTGATTTTCAAACTTCCGAACACCGCCAGATGCGAGGCCCAGATGCAGCAGAAGACAGAGGTCCTGCACCAACTTTTGCAACAACAAATATACACACGTGCACAGACACCCACATCATACAAACCCACGCACACAAACATACGCACACATACGCTTGTACACTCACATACCCACATGCGCCCGCACGCCCGCACGCGCGTGCGTGCGCACAAAGACATTACTGAAGACATACAACAAGGTATGACATATTGCAAATGACTGCTATAAGATTTCGACAAAATATTTGTCCCACAAGATATTTTGGATTTTCTATGTAAATATATACATATACATATATGCAATTATTCATTCAATTATATATGCAAGTGTTTATATATATATATGTATATATTCGGCTTTATTTATATATATATATATATGTTGTATATCTATATTATATAAGGTAGATAGGATAAATCTAAACTGCTTCCGCTTGAAGTACATCTATTTTTGTTTCAATGCCCCAATCGTTATGTACCCATAGTTGGTGTTGTGTGTAAGTCAAAATACATATTAAAATTGAGAATTATGGAAATACTATTTTCAGAGGTAAGCTATAATTAAATAAGAAAATGGAAATCTTTTGGTATTATGTATTCTCCATTACACGTGTTTCATTTACTGATAGGTATCACAAAGATTTACATGTTATTTAAATTTGTAAAAAATTTCCTACAGAAGCTCTTCTGACAAAACACATTTCCTGTAACTCTCTTCTATTGTTGATCTTAGGTTTCTTTTTGTGTATGAGAATGACCTCAGAGATTCTAAGGTTATCCCTGTTCCACTCTGTTGCCTTGATGTGCACTGGGAATTCCCAGGTCTGGCATTTCTATAGATGTTTCTTCACGGAAGTGTCTGACTGCATGTGTTCCTTAATCCGTATATACAGTTTCCTTGTCGTGCTTCCGATGTAGGATGCGCCACATTTGCCACAGATGATCTCATATACAACATAGGTCCTTTGGCACAATTCAGGGTCATTGATGGGGCAGTTCAACAATGTGCACTCCTCGGAGTAGTGGGAGGTGCTGTTCTTGGATAGGGCTTCTCTCAGGGAAGGGCTGGTATGCACTGTCTCTATGTCGAGTCCTTCCCTGCGGACTGCGTGTTGTATCGCTACAATAGTTCTGTCGTCAAAGTGTGGTAGCTTTAGGAAGCATGTGCCGGACTTGGGAGTATCATGTATATATATATACATGGCGTCCCGTCCAGCTGGGGAACACATACGCCATTGAAACCGGGAAAGTGGGCTCATGAGCCTGGCTAGGATTTAAAAGGGCGCATTTATTTTATTATATATATAAGGAGCACCCTGTCCGTTACGACGACTAGGGTTCCAGTTGATCCGATCAACGGAACAGCTTGCTCATGAAATTAACGTGCGAGCGGCTGAGCACTCCACAGACACTTAACGTAGTTCTCAGGGAGATTCGGCATGACACAGAGCGTGACAAGGCCAGCCCTTTGAAATACAGGTACGACTCATTTTTGCCAGCTGAGTGGACTGGAGCAACGTGAAATAAAGTGTCTTGCTCAAGGACACAACACGTCGCAGGGAATTGAACTCACAACCTTAAAATCCTGAACCGAATGCTCTAACCACTAATCCACGCATCTTCACACACACACACACACACACACACACACACACACACACACACACACCAATATATATAATCTGTGCACCACTTCAAACATTTTATACATATATATACATATATACACATATATAAACACCTATTTGTATTCATAAAATGCATAAAATAGAGTGTAAATCAATTAAGGAATAGACTTTATATGTTTTTAATGCCGACCGTGCATAACCGTCGATGAAAATATTAACATTGATGGATTGATGGGTGGAATTTGGGACTTGCAAGTAAAACCTTTCCTTCTCAACGACGCCGCTGTAATTGCCAATATTCATTTTTACGAGAAGTGCCAGCATGGGAAACATGTCTTATTGAGATATAAAGGAAAACAATTAAATTTTGGAATAGAAAACTGTATGTTTTTTCCACCACTAATATTTCAAAATAAAATTCTATCTGCAATATGTCGATATTTAAAATATGTAGATATGAAATATTATATTTCAAGATCCATAAAACGTTCTATAAATGATCAATTACCTCTTTCAAATAAATGCAAGCAGTTTTTTTGACGATTCTTGTTGTATTCACCTAAAAACGTCAATTTTTAACGGAGTGTTGAGAAAATATTTGTAATAAAAACAAAACAATATCAGCTTGTTAGTTTTCAATTAATGGGTTGGTTGAATGCAATATTAAAAGTAGTTTACCTTTGTGAATACATTAATATTAAGTTATAAATTTAATAGTAATGGAACTGTTTCTCTTGTATTCTTTCTGCTTTTTATTCCTCATGTATGGGATTGGTTTCGCTCTCCATTTTATTTATTCCACTTGAAAGCGTTTGGTTTGGCTATCCAGGTTTGAATTGCCTCTAGGAATCGGTCGTAGTTGATAACCGTTTGTTTTCTTCTTAACAAAAGGGAAGAATTGAAAAATATTTGATACCATATTGTTTATACAATTATACTTAATTCATGCGGGAAAAATTGCAGGGCGCGACAAAACTAAATCTTTAATTCCCCACTCTTGATAAATATTTCAGCTTCAAATGCAGGTTGTCCACCAGTTTAAGATATGATGGCAACTGTAAAGAAAATAAAAGAATATTAACTACATGAAGACGCCCTTATTATCTGCCTGAGTCAATTAGCGCCTCATCAACGGCCGCGTAAGCGATCTGAGGTTTTCTCTGCTGCGTTTAATGACATAAACAAAGAAGACACACAATAAGATATAAACGCTGCAGTGTCTCAAAATCTCATTACTCCGGGAATCACGTGTTACGAACAGGCATCGCCTAAAAGGGAGGGGTGCTCTCCGAGGACGAAAAACAACAGCGATCAGATATTCACGTCCGAAAATATTGAGAACATATTGAGAATAAAAAGATATGTTATTGTAATACAAAAGCAACGACCTAAAACAGAGACTACAAACTATCAAGAGACGATAACTTCGAATCGAATTTGGGTATCGGTGCAGCGAACTAGATAAAGGGGTACTTTGCTGTGCATGAGAGTAAGAAGACCCAGTTCAGTATTCGTCTCTGTTTATCACACACACATACACGCACACACACACACACACACACACACACACACACACACACACACACACACACACACACACACACACACACACACACAC
>NC_068983.1:2375223-2378933 GCF_001194135.2 Octopus bimaculoides | reverse complement strand
CCACTGCGCGGCACCTTGGGCAAGTGTCTTCTACTATAGCCTCGGGCCGACCAAAGCCTTGTGAGTGGATTTGGTAGACGGAAACTGAAAGAAGTCCGTCGTATATATGTATATATATGTATGTGTATGTATGTGTTTGTGTGTCTGTCCACCAACATCGCTTGACAACTGATGCTGGTGTGTTTACGTCCCCGTAACCTAGCGGTTCGGCAAAACAGACCGATAGAATAAGTACTAGGCTTCCAAAGAATAAGTCCTGGGGTCGATTTGCTCGACTAAAGGCGGTGCTCCAGCATGGCCACAGTCAAATGACTGAAACAACTAAAAAAAAAAAATGTTTGACTTTTGCTTTGCATTTGTACAAGTTGGCTCCAAGTCTCTCCCAGAGACCTCAAGAGACAACAAGTTCGAAGTTCATGTTGGTGTTATGCCTAGGGTACCATATATTTGGTTTTGTAGATAGTATTGTTCTAGAGAATGTTTAAGAAAATATGGGTTTGTTTTAAAATTCGAGATAACATAAACACTATTTTACGTACTATCTTTTGAATTTATGTCGTTTTGGGGTTTCCTGGTATGGGAGCAAGGTCGCAACCAGCCCCTTTTGCTATCATTCCTAGGACACCTATGACAACAGGTATTGTTTTATTCTTGAGGTTCCGCATGTTGCCAATTTCTATTTCAATATCTTTATGCTTGCTCAGTTTGTGGTAGGTCTTGACAGATACGTTTATATCGATTGGGACAGTCATATCAATGAGGAGGCATGATTTTTGTCTGAAGTCTTTCGATATAATGTCTGGCCAATTCGCATTTATCTTTCTGTCAGTTTGAACGGTGAAATTCCAGAGGAGTGAGATGTTATCACTTTTAAGCACTTGATGTGGTTTGTGTTCCCACAAGTTTTTATCATGGGGCAGGTCCAGGTTTTTGCAAATTACCCAGTGAATATATTGTGCTGCTCTATCATGCCTGTTGAAATACTCTGTAGGCGCAAGAAGACTGCATATGGAGACAACATGGTCAATGGTTTCATTCTGTTGTTTCCATACACGGCATGTTGCGCTACTGCCGTTCTTTAACATGTTGGCCTGGTAGTCCCTTGTAGGTAGGCATTGATCTTGGGCTGCTATGATAGACCCTTCTGTTTCGTATTTCAAGCCAGAAACCGCTAACTATTGATGGGTAAGTGCTTAGTCAACATCGACACTATTAGCTCCCTTTGGGTATTTGCCATTGAGAGGTTTTTCTTGCAATTTATCAACAAGAATATTTAAGGCAGCAGTTTTAGCACGGGTTTTCATACGCATAGCTTTTTCTGTGCTTGTTTCTAATACGTCTAATTCTGGAATTTGTTGTATTTGGAATTCACTTAGATATTTCTTTGCCTGTTTTGTTACTAAGTATGATGCTTTCTAGGCGAATTATGGCAATATTCATTGTTGATTCTAGTTGTAGAGGTCCACGGCCACCCTCTTTTCATGGCAGGTAAAGTCGTTTACTATCTGCCTTAGGGTGGTGCATTCTATGCATTGTCAACAGTTTTCCTATTTTTCAGTCAAGATTACATATTTCAGTAATTGACCAATTAACGATATTAAAACTGTAAGTCACGACTGGTATGGCTAAAGTATTGATCGCTTCGATCCTGTTTCTTGCGTTCAGCTCTGTCTTCAGTATTGCTCTCACCCTGCGATAACATTCTCTTCTGATCGTTTCCCTCCTCATTGAATATTTGATTACATCACCTGCAAATACCCCTAGGTATTTGTAACTCTCCACTTGTTCTAACGCCTTTATGACATTCTGCACATCAAGATAAACGTTAGATTTTTCTGTCATTTTTCCTTTGATAAAGATAGCTTTCGCACATTTATCAAGACCAAATTGCATCCTGATGTCATTACTGAATTGTCTAACAATTGCTTATAAGCTCTGTGGTTGTTGGTCACTTTTTGCAAAGCGCTTTAAATCATCCATGTAAATGAGATGAATTATATTTTTATCAAATATTTCATAGTGGTAGTGTACACCATCGAGCAATTTTGAGAGAGGTATTAAGGCTAGACAAAAGAGGACTGGTGATAGTCACCCTGGAAAATACCACATGAAATTCTCCCATCTCCAGCATTGAGAGATTTATTTCCACTATTCAAAACTCAGTGTGGTTATCCATGATCTCATACAGACAAGAAGTTTCGCAGAGTAGGTGTTATTTTATACATTTCCAGATATTTCTTAATCCAGCGATGTGCTAAACTATCAACAGCTTTTTTATTGTCTACCCAGGCTATTGACAAGCTTTTGTATCGTTTGTGACAATCTTCCAAGATCATCTTATTGATAAGTAGCTGATCTTTACAACCATAGTGTGTGTGTGTGTGTGTGTGTGTGTGTGTGTGTGTGTGTGTGTGTGTGTGTGTGTGTGTGTGTGTGTGTGTGTGTGTGTGTGTGTGTGTGTGTGTGTGTGTGAGTGTGTGTGTGTGTTTGTGTTTGTGTGTGTGTGTGTGTATTTGTGTGTCTGTGTTTGTCCCCCCAACATCGCTTGACAATCGATGCTGGTGTGTTTACGTCTCCGTAACATAGCAGTTCGGCAAAAGAGACCGACAGAATAAGTACTAGGCCTACAAAGAATAAATCCTGGGGTCGATTTGCTCCACTAAAAGCGGTGCTGAAGCATGGCCACAGTCAAATGGCTGAAACAAGTAAAGGAATAAAAGAATCGTTAGTATATTCTAATAAACTATTCAGCAGCATTTCTCCCGTCTTTATGTTGAGATCGACTTGGCGTTTCATCCGTTCGGGATCGATGAAATAAGAACCAATTATGCATTGGATCGATGTAATTGGTTAACTTTGTGCCAAGAATAGAAAAGAGTATTATTCTTTTTTGCACGGTGATGATCATGGGCGGATTGGATCTTCTAATTACTTCCCAATCAAATTATGTAACATCCTGAAGGATAGTTGCTGTTCCCAAAAGTGTTGTCATTTGCAATGTCGTAATGCTTATGAAAGGATTTTCTGGGGATGGTATGAGAAATTTCTTTAGAAATAAATTATCAAACATCTCGTTCCCTTACCAATAGCAGCCAGGAGCACCAATCAGGATCGTGAGATGAAGAAATAATCCTCGCAGATGAATACATAAAACAATCAGTGGAAATAAAAAAGGAGGGAAAAAAAGAAAAAGAAAAACTTGAAGAAAGAAGATAGCCCATAAAACACCGACAACTGGTGAGGAACAATTTCTTCAGAACAACAACGATACCTTACCACCAGGGAAATGCAGGGAATGAAGAAGAAAAATTAAGATTTGCTGTCTTTTGGAAGTGATCCAAACAATTAATTGGCAAATGCTAGCATCTGAGGTGCCAGAGATTTTCCGAAGAATTTAGAATTATGCAAACTGTCAGATTCAGAAATAAACAACATGAGAAGGAAAGTTTGTGAGAAAATTCTAACTGAAACTATACAACCAACTGAAATTGATTCAGTTCATTCGGGCTTTTCGCCTCCGAGACTTGGTTTGTTTTCTACGTCAAATGTCACAAGTAAACTTTATACCTTGAATAATTAACTTTAAGCTTTGGAAATTTTCAACACCAAATATTATATCGATATAATGAATATAATATTTTCTACTCTAGGAACAAGGCCCGAAATTTTGGAGGAGAGAGTCAGTCGATTAGATCGACCCCAGTACGGAC
>NC_068983.1:2371661-2375008 GCF_001194135.2 Octopus bimaculoides | reverse complement strand
CTACTACTACTACATATCATCCTCATGATTATCATCATCATCGTCATCATCATTATTATTGTTGTCCCTCTGCACACACTACAATCTGTAGCTATATTCTCTTATACAAGACGTCTAGCACTGACACAAAATGCCGTTAACGCATCAGTAAATTTTTCAACAACATTGAAAACCAATTTAACGTCTGTTAGAGAAAAGACAAATATTAATAAACAACAGAACAACGGATGCTTCAAGACAGAAGAAGAAGAAGAAGAAGAAGAAGAAGAAGAAGAAGAAGAAGAAGAAGAAGAAGAAGAAGAAGAAGAAGAAGAAGAAGAAAACAACAACAACAAAGACAACAACGATTAATTACATGTATTAAATAACGTTTATTGAACTTTTGTTTTAAAGTATATCTTGAAATCTATTGTGAAAAAGTGAATATTCTTGAATCGTAGTAAAACTAGACGGAATGGTCATAATTATAGAGGTGATGTAAAGAAGAAGAACAACACAGTGGAAATGGCAGTAAAAGAGAAAAAAGGAAAATAAGGAGAAAGAAAGAGAGAAGAGCTAGAGGAAAGTGTAAGTTGAGATACAGGATATTCTTCAGGAATATTGATTCCATTCACTTGTTATAAACCTGTCAAAACCATGTTTACATTGTTCAGTGAAATGACGAAAACATTGTTTATTAAATCATGCGACAGAAAGTGTCCAGTGAAATTGCTGTGGAGTATCGAACGTTTCTGACAGAGTACTTCTGACAGAGTACTTCTGACAGAGTACTTCTGACAGAGTACTTCTGACAGAGTACTTCTGACAGAGTACTTCTTCAGAGTGAAGATGACAGGTACGAAATAAGTGAGAGCACAGTATTACATCCTCTATGTCCGAGAAGCTCCATTTTACTCTCACCGGCTTCTCTTCCCCTTTTCATGTTTCTCTTTGTCTCGTATCTCTCTTTTATAGCCTAACAATTCCTATCTATGTATGAAGCTCATGTTGCTTTGCGTTCCCCATTGGTTGGAGCAATAAACAAAAAGGATTAAAACTGCTCTCTTTTCTATTTTCCTTTCCTATCATCTTAGTCATGATCAAAGTTTCTATCTGAAACGTCGAATGCTCTGTTTCTCGCATTGCTTTCGTTTGTCAGTGTAGTCTTTCTGATGTTTTTCGAAATAGTATAAGTCTTGCCGATGCAGACCACGACCCAAGTCCCTGGATACAAGTTTATCGGGTCGCAATCCCTATTTAGGAAAAAAATGTTTAATAAAAAGTTATAAGGTGGTCACACATGGAGTATGGACAATCGACTATAACTACCCCAGTGTATTTAATTTTGCCTGATTGTGTCCCGAAACCGTTTACATGTATTCCAGATAACTCACAGAAAGACAGGACCTACTTTCTCAGACAGAAATCATCTGAATGAGGAAATAGCCCTAAAAATATCCAAAGACATGGTTGCTAAACAGGGGCAACAGATGAAGTCTATTGGCCCAATAACCTCATAATGACATACGCTGGGATTGAACACGTATCCACGTGGCTGCAAAGCACATTTCTTAAACGTGCAACCATGACTGTCATATACTTAATACTTATTTCATTGATCCCAAGGAGGGGAACAAATATTCTACGAGATTTTGAACAAACACCCAACGCAAATGGTAAACTAAATATTACAAGATATTTTGATGGCAGGTTTCTGTAAAGGCGTAATCCACTTTCAATACGTTGACCAGCAGATTATCTCAGTTCAGTAGTAACACAACAACAATTTTATCCGTTAATATAAGTGTAGTAGTCCACCGCCGCCATTTGATTCATCTATCTGGCTACGAGTGATGAAACACTACCTCGAAATGGTCTGTTAATCCATATAAGGGAGATAATCTACTAATACCTTCTGCTTATCATTCAACTGCGTGTGTTATCCAATGCCCTTAGATAAAGAATTTATAATGGATTTAATTATTTTTTTCTATAATTTCACAATCCTAACTCCAATTAGTTCCGACTTGACAAAGTTTTGGCACAAAACAGTACAAATATTTTAGTTGTTGCTTAAGTGCAAAAACGGTTGTCAATGATGAATTCAACGTCTGTAGCTGATGAAGCGTAACGATGCAGAAACACGCAACCCAGCGGTGTGGTTTTCGTCCACAATGTCTTTAAAGAGAATTTCTCTTCAGGGAACTCTCGCAGAGAATGTATTGCCACGTTTGAGTAAATACGGACGTGATAAATATAATTGTACACACCTATAAATATATGTATGTTAAGGGCAATAATTGTATGGGTCCTGAAAGGTAAGAAAGTTGAAGAAGACTACAGGCAATATTGAACGCTGGACGTTGATAGCCACTCGGAAAATGTGTGTTGCTCAATGACACAACGTGCCACAAGGAATCGAACTCATGGCCATACAGTCGTGTGTCGAATACCCTGGTCACTAAGCTACATGTCTTTTCATTGGATGTCTTGAAGTTAGGGGCTTGGAAGGAGTGGTCTGGTAAATATGACTATAGGCTCCACCGTTTTTGGAAAGTCTTGTAAATGTTCGGTGGCAAAATCATTTTGAGATCCATTGTTGTGGGGTAAAGAATGAACGCCACAGCGTCTGACTCACTCACATATAACGGATATATATATATATATCATAACTTGTAAGTTTGTGCTTGGATTAAATTAATAGTAATTCCAGTTTGAGAGAGAGAAAGGTGTAAATAATAATGCTTATTTAAATGTATTACATCGTGTATGTTTACACACTGACATAACACGACGACGTTTTAGTTGTATTGTATTCGAGTTGGATATCGTTGTTGTAGGCACCGTTTATAATATTTATAAGACAAATCAATGTTGATTATAGAAAACTTGCAGGATATCTTCACGACTGCACAACACAAAAGTCAATCCACTCTCTTCCCCTCTCTCTTTCTTCCTCTCTTCCCCTCTCTCTTTCTTCCTCTCTCTTTCTCCCCCCTCTCTCTCTCCCTTTCTCTCTCCTCCCACTCTCTCTGTTTATACATCACCGTGTTACTTAATCAAACAGAAGTGAAGAGAAATGTGTTTTCGTTTCTTAACTTAAATATTTGGCTGGAAACGTGCACTTTATAAGAGAATTCTTATCTGTTTACAATTATTCATATTGTTTGCAGTTAATTACAATCTGTTGCTGGAAACATGATATCTTGGTAAGTTAGACATCATCAGTTAAACCATTTTATGTCTGGCGGCAAAATTTGCACAGAGATCTCTCGTGAGACAATAATGAGCAGTGTATGGGGCGGTGGGGGGGGGGGAGGTAATTTTCTCGCAATATTATTTCTTAAACACACACACACACACACACA
>NC_068983.1:2370258-2371179 GCF_001194135.2 Octopus bimaculoides | reverse complement strand
ATATATATATATATATAAGTATGTCATTTGTAAGGTGACATTTTCAATTCTCCTTCTTGAAGAAACATTGCAAACTGCTGTTTATATGAATTTTATATATAAACATTAGCGAATCGCTAAGTCATTCAATTATTTGAATGACGAAAACATAAATACTGATGTCGAAGCAAGTCCGGAACAGGCCGAAGGTGACCTGTCTGAGCAGATGAATAACGGAAATTGCCGACACTGACGCGTCAGTATTAAGAATTCTCGGTCGGCATTTTTCGGACGATTATGGTCACTGTCAGTGTACATGATTTCATGTGCGTTAACTAAAGGATTAGAGCGTTTTAGCTCTTATTTCTAGCAATATAGGTGTTGTCTAACACCCTAATCGTATCTAGTGATATATATTTATTTATAATCACATTTTGTGGCATATACCAATTGTTAGGAATGTATGTATATATACAAGAGTTGGACAAAATAATGGAAACACCTGGCATCATAATTTTGAAATATCTATAAAACCATCAAAAGCTTGATTATTTGTATGGTTTTCGATTTATTATTAGTGTTGCTTAATATGTTTTGCTAAATTGCTGTTTCTTTTCAGATATCATTAGGAAAAGATAATTAAAATTCATTAAAATGACAGATCTATCGGACTTTCATGGCCACATGGTATAAACTACAACTGTATCATCCTGTTTTTGCTTACTATGCCATTTGAGAATAGCCCGAGGATTGCGTGAAGGCACCAGACGTGTTATAAAGTGCTGTTCGAGTCATTTTCATAGCATGAAACTATCAGAAGGTCATAAGAAATATATACAGTGTTTATTAAACAATATTTACATCTCACCAGATGGAGTACATTATTGTTGGTCTCATCTTTACTGAACAGTATACTATATATATATATATATATATATATAT
>NC_068983.1:2368225-2369331 GCF_001194135.2 Octopus bimaculoides | reverse complement strand
TATATATATATATATATTATACAGGGTGAGTGGAAAGCAAGTAGGCATTAGAAATTTCTTATGGAATTTTTATTATCACTGAAGTCATGACGAAAACATTTTTTAAACAGACAACACTAATGGGGATTTTAAAATTTTCTTATTGTGTTATTTGTTATTTCTTATTTTCCCGATGGCCGGTCGCTTGACTGCTCAAGAACGAGCTAAGATAGCAACACGCTATGAAGAGTGGAATTCCATTGTTTTGGTTCAGAGATGGTGGCGTGCATGGAAAGGAAAGCATGCAATAGTATGTCCGGTGACAATAAAAATTTGTCATGCAAAGTTGATGACCACGGGTTTCTGTGAACGATGCAAAGAAGAAGTGGCCGTCCAACCACATCCCGATCAGCAGAGAACGTTGCAACAATGCAGGAATTGTTTAATCGCATCCCTCAAAAATCAACACGTCAAGCATCTCATGAAAGTGGACTAACAAGACACGCAATATGTACGGTGTTGCATAAGGAATTGAATTTTCGTCCGTGGAAACCCCGTTACGTGCAGGAGCTAAGTCCTGAAGACTGTGACCGCAGAAGTCCAGAAGTCCACAACTCTAAGCAGTCCAGATCTCACTCCATGTGATTTTTATTTGTGGGATTACACAAAAGAGAAGGTGTAGAAGACAGTACCTCGCACACGAGAGGACTTGGAGAGACAGATTCAGGAGGTTCACAATGATATCCTATACGACGTCCTTCAGAAGGTTGTTAATTCCATCCCTGGCTGTTTGAGAAAACTTATTGACGCCAGCGGTGCTTATGTTGAAATATGAAAATTTACTTTCATCTTCCCATGTAATAAAGAACATGTATCATTTGTTTCAATAAATTTGTAAAAAGAATATGGATTTTATTGGCACTTTTTAATGCTTACTTACTTTTCACCCATCCTGTGTATGCGGGTAAACTACGCAGAGACACAGATCTGGAGAATCGTGAGATGTGTTGCACCAGACTTTGTCTTTCTAAGTTACACAAACACCAGGACGGGTGCCACCGTATAATGCTAAATAGCCCAACACAATCTCCCCCTCACAATGGCAAAGCTCTGCTACTTCCTCCGTC
>NC_068983.1:2366492-2367833 GCF_001194135.2 Octopus bimaculoides | reverse complement strand
TCCTCTAATGAAATACATTAATATACAAAACGTCTAAAACCACTTTGCTTTTCAATTGTGACAGACAACATCTGGGGTGGGGGAAACCTGTCACTTCTTTTTTTATTATTTTCTTTCCCCCCATTCGGCATACACACTCACGCACACACACGCTCATATAGACACATATATATGTGTGTGTATGTGCGAATGCGAATATATGTACATGTATTTTTTGGCGTGTATGCGTACATGCATTTATGTAAGTATACATACACATACACATACACGTGTCCGCGCGCGCACACACACAAGCAAACGCATATACACATACACGCACACACACACACAACAGGTATGGGAAAATTCACGTGCTAGAAACACCAGCCAATTCTGCTTCAAATGATACCAACAGACCGTTAGGTGAAAGCTGATACATTGAATAAAGTGTTTTATTTAAACTGTATGAAATATTGGTCTGGATGGTCATGGCCGGAGCAGTGATAGCCATGGAGTTGGGCTATGAGAAATGACGTAGCGTTAATCATTATCATCCTCGTCATCGTCACCATCATCAATCAGCATCGTCATCATCTTCGTCGTCGTCGTCATTATCATCATCATCACCACCATCATCATCATCGTCTTTATGATCCTCCTCCGCCTCCCCGCTTCCTCCTCCTCTTCTTCCTTGTCATCACCGTAGTGATCGTGGTCGTCGTCATCACTATCATCTTTATCATCATCATCATCATCATCATCATCATCATCCTTTTTCTCTTCCTCCTACTCCTCAGCATCATCATCATCGTCGTCATCACCACCATCATTATCATCATCATCATCATCATCATCATCATCATCATCAATAGCCACAACTTATGACAGACGCAAGCATATGAGTTGGGCTGAACTAACACTGCTCTGTTGTTATGTAATGGAAACACAACATCAGCGCTGCTCGAGTGGATGTCATTTTGATGGAGCAATAAATCATTCCGTTTATTTATATATAACAACGACAGCAACAGCAACAACAATAATACAACACTGGCATCTGTAGGATGATCATATATAATAAGAGGTGCGTGTTCTCGAGGATATTGGGATCCAATGGAGCTGGCAAATCTATTCGTTTGTCACCCGACGAATAAAACAAGAGTGTCGGAGAAACCTTGCAGTTTGATAAATCGCTTGCTACGTTGAAGCTGGCGATAATAATATATCTTTCTGATGATGTATGGGGCCACCTGGAGAAGCCATTTAATGCACGTTTACGCAGGTAGATTTGTATGGATACGGTGATATATATATATATATCTCTCTCTCTCTCTCTATATATATATATATATATATATATAT
>NC_068983.1:2363854-2366319 GCF_001194135.2 Octopus bimaculoides | reverse complement strand
ATATATATATATGTGCACATGGTGGCATATAAATATATATGAAATAAGTATGCAATTTATATACAAATGATATATGTACATGTATGCATGTATGTATATATATAATATATATATATACATACATACATATATATATATATATATATATATATATACATGCCACATATATATACATATATACATATATATATATTATTATATATATACACACACTTATTTTGATAGATGGATTTACATATGAGTACATGCGTATGTATGGATGTTCGCACAAATAATGCAAGCATATAAATATATGCCTTCATTATTTGTTCGAATAGGTGCGCACACACATACACATGTTCATACTCATTCATATACAGACTCACACACAAACGCATAAACTCGCATATATTTACATAATACATACATACATGCATACATACACACAAAAATACCCTGTTGTCGATGTTGATGCTGTTGTTGATGTTGATTTTGCTGATGCTGATGTTGAAATTCCAATGCAGAAACCTTGGATGTAGGTTAGAAACCGGTACTTTCACTATTGGCAAGAAATCTTGAAATAAACTGAAGGGAAGGACTAGTCGATTATACGGACTCCAGTGTTTCACTGGTACTTAGCGAATTTGAACTTAGCGACGGGTGAAATACCGCTAAGCATTTTGTCCAGTGTGCTAACGATTCTGCAAGCTCGGTGCCTTAATAATGATAATGAAAATGAAAATGATAATAATAATAATAATGATAATAATGTTAATAATAATAATAATAGCCATTGTTGCGGTGGATAAAATGAAGATGACCAGACACTGTGGTAGGCGACAAAAGGAAGAAAGAAACCATGATTATCGATATTATAGATAAAATATATCCAACTATTTCTGCTCGTGATCAGAACTGCCATATTGTCAGCCACTGAGAGACACGATCAACTGGTTAACGTCAAACTACAGACAAGCGAATCTGTGGTATTGAGCAGAATATTTGCTGTAACTCGTATTTTACATCAAGAAAAGACATGGACATGATAACACTTGCAATCATTTCAGATAAGAAGTCATGAAAACCGCTGCCTGGTTATTGTTATTATTACTATTAACGTTGTTAAGAATAATACAAATCAGGAGAGCGATAGATAACCAAGATTCTTGGCCCATGTGGGAGAATATAAGGATACTGCTTCTGACATGGTACCAAACTACACAGAGTTCATAAAAAATCCATAAAGATCAGTCCAATAATTCACAAAAGTATTTACAAAAAGTTTGGTTTTTATAGACAGAGAAAAAAACTTTTATTATTTGGTGAAAAGAACTATGGATGCGATGGAAAACTGTGAAATGCGGTGGTAATGTGTCTTTGTTGTAAAAACCAGAATCAGGGAGACAATTATCGATAAATGGTAACCGTGGATATAGAGAAGTGAATGCGTTGTGAAATTGATGTAGTGTTGCTATTTTAATTCCAAAGTCAACGAAAATTGTCAGAATATTCTAGCGACTTAAAATAGGGAATTATCAACAGCTATAACAATGAATCTGATTTGGTCTTTATCTTCCGAATTATTTTGGGTGACATTTGGAAAGTATGATGAAGAAATTTTGAGTAAACTTTGGATATCAAAGAATGAAATAAGTGCGCAAAAAGTTTCTGACCCAGGAAGCATTGTTTAAAAACTCTTCGATATATTAAAAGAAGAGACGCGAATAGCATGGAGATGAAGATTCGATAGGAGAATGGATGTGATTGCTACTCAGTTTAAACCACGGGATGTGATCAGTTAGGAAGAGGAGACAGGCATATCATCATCACTGTGTAACAAGAATAAAAAATATAATAACAACAACAACAACAATAATAATATTTGAGACCCCCTTCGGTCGTGAATGGCTATGGGATTGTACCTACAAAGTTACCCCACGAGGCACAAGTCCGGATAAGGTTCTTTACGGAAAACCAGCAGTCGCTCCTTTCTCCTTACCACTGATGCCATCTAAGCGAAATGCAATGGCCGATACAGCTTGGCACCAGGGACGTCGCAATTCATTAATACAGGTGAGTAAACTGGAGCAACGTGAAATAAAGTGTCTTGCTCAAGAACACTACACGCAGCTCGGTCCGGGTATCGAACTCACAACCTCACGATCCTAAGCTCGACGCTCTAGCCACTGAGCCATACGCCTTCTCAATAGTAATAATAATGATAATAATAATAATAATATGACAGCGAAACGGGCTGACTACTACATACCTCAGATGCCAGGAAACCCCAAAATAGCTGAAGTTCAAAAGATAGTGCTCATGGGAACTGCCTATATCCTACGTAAAATACTGTCTATGTGATCTCAAATTTTAAAACAAACACTGTACAAATCCAAATATATGGTACCCTAGGCATAACACCTACATGAACTTCTAACTTGTTGTCTCTTGAGGTCTCTGGGTGAGACTTGGATCCAACTTGTACA
>NC_068983.1:2358925-2363837 GCF_001194135.2 Octopus bimaculoides | reverse complement strand
AATAATAATAATAATAATAAAAAAATAATAATGTGGAGTCTAAAATAGAAACAATTCCTATCATAATAGGCGCATTAGGTATGATAATGAAATATTCAGACAAATACATAACAAAGACACCAGGATTAACAAGGATATATAATATACAGAAAATAGCACTGCTAGGCACCGCACACATCTTACGTAAAACACTTTTAATACAGTAAAAATAAGAGCTCCGTAACAAACCACAGCACATACCCAAGGCACACAGAGCTGTGCTCAGTAGTGCAGTGAATGCATGTGATAAAAATAAGACTACTGAATAACAAGAACAAGAACAAGAACAAGAACAACAGCAACAACAACAATAATAATAATAATAACTTTCTGAATTTTTGACGCAAGGCCAGAAATTTTAGGAGGTTGGGATCTGTGAATTACATGAAAGAGCTCTACTGGTACTTATGTAATTGATTCTGAAAATTGGCCTGGCGGGGATTAAGTTCCGAACGTAAAGCGCTGGAAGAAATCCGGCAAAGCATTTTGTTGGATTTACCTACGATTAGGAATCTGTTCAGTTAACTCTAATTCCTTGTAGTACTGGTATTCAATGTAGGGACTGTCGTATTAGTTTAAACAATATGAATTCCACTAGAAATTTTACCATCAAACAACCGTATATCATTGCATTATTCATCTCAAATCAATTTCTCTAAATATAATGACGCTTGTCAACGACGATGGAAGTTGTATGTGTTGTGAACGGGTCATACAATATGTGTGAAAACAGGATATGATTGTAACACGAAAGGAAAGATAGTCTACTTCAACACAGACTGCACTCAACATACTGACCGTTGCATTTAATCACAATGACTGAGAAAAACACTGAATTCAGAATTAAAACTATTGCTGTTTTAAAGAGTGATTTGGTAATAGATAGCGACACAACTAATCAAGAACTGTGAAGCATTGGAATGTGATCTTGGAGGAAAGTGTCATTTCTTTATCCTTCAAAAATACACTCCAAATGTATTGAATATTAAAACTTCTTGACGCACGCATTATCAGTTACTTAAACCTAATAACGTCTTCGTAAAATTGTCCGATTGGCGCATAACTAGAATCGACTCCAGTTCATGACTAGTACTGTCTTTTAGTGACCGAGAAACAATAACAACAAAAGCAAAACTGACTCAAGAGATATTTGAATTCAGAACCTATATAAATGCTGGTATGATCTTAATAATAATAATAATAATAATAATAATAATAATAATAATAATAATAATAATAATAATAATAGCATTAGAGATAACAATGAATATACAGTTCTTACTAATAAGAGTAATCTCATAGCACAGGAAAGGAGCAGTGGTAGTTTATTTGATGAGAGACATAGAGATGATCTAAAAGAAGACAATAAAACTAATGGTGACATGAAAGATGAACAAAAGGCAATCAACGACAGAATAAAGGTAAGACTACAGGAGAACGATAGCGACATTAATTGCAACCTTAAAAAGGTTGACCGATGGAAATTGAACCAAGAAACGAAAAATGTCAATGGAATTCTGAAATACATCAGAACAAACAACACAGAAACAAATAATTTGATCAAGGCAGCAAGTATTGTTGTAGCAGAAAATGTGGGTGTTGATGTCAAGAAAAAGAAACATAATGGGAGAGACAAAAGAAAAGATCCATGGTGGAAAAGAAGAAACCAGGCAGGGTGAGACATGCTCTCGAAGGAAATCTCTGTGTTAGACCGAAAAGAGAAAGGGGAACTTAAAAGCGAGCAAGAATACAGGGCACTGAAAAGGAAGTATAATATTGAAATAAAGGGCCTGGCAGAACTGAAACAGCGCCTTGTTGCAAAGATAGTAAGATACGACCAAAGTATGAAGGCTATACGGTAGACAATAGGAAGCCGGACATAGTCTTAATTGAGAAAGAAAGTAAAATACGCTGGATCATAGACATAGCATGCCCAGCTGACAACAAGGTATGCGATAAAGAAGAAAAGTAGAGAGATATGACAGGTTAGCTTGGGAAGGTAAGCAGTTGTGGTCGATGAAAAAGGTGGTAGTAGTAACAATAATTGTCGGAGCCCTGGGAATAGTGAGCAAAAATCTCGAGAAGTACACGAAACAAACAGGGACTGCAATAAGGGTGGAGCACTTGCAGAAAACAGCACTGCTTGGAACCGCTCGAAATCTCCGGATGGTGCTCGAAACATAAGGGGTGTTACCTTAGTTCACTGGTAGTGAACAGCTGACACTCCAGCGTTAGAAGGTGTGCAAAAGCAATAATAATAATAATGATGATGATGATGATATTTTGTGCAAAACCAAATACATGATATCTTAGTCATAACACTAACTTGAACTTCAAACTTGTCTGTTGAGATCTCTGGACGAATCTTGGGGACTTATACAAATACAAAGCAAAAGCCAAACATATATCAACAACAACAACAACAACAACAATAATAACAACAGTAATTATAATATACCATATAATACAGCACCGCACAACATGCTATGTAGTTGATGCTGCATACGCCTTTGACCCAGGAATAGTCAAGAAGGAAGGTGATAAAATAAATGCAACCCTCTTAAGTACAAAATAGTTCAGCTATGGAAAAGGAAGAAGGTGAAGATAGCGCCAATTATTATTGGGTCCTTGGGAACAGTATCAGGAGGCATGAAGAGCAATATAAAGGGAGTTATAATAGAACCGTTACAAAACGTTTGTCTCCTTGGCACTGCCAGAATAATCAGGAAAGTATTAGATAGCTGAAAAGAACGAATAGCATGGTACCGTATGTTGTAGGTAGCAAGCCCTCTGCCGATGCAAGACTCCAGGAGCTCCAACAAAACCTGTGATAAAGAGAAAAGGATAATAATACTGTAAAGATCAGCTACTGATCAATAGAGCCACAACTGAAGACAGCCGCAGAAAGATGAAGTATAGCCTGGATCGATTACTGAAAGGCTTATGATAGTATTCCCCACACATGGATCCTAGAAACACTAGCCATGAACAAGGTAGCACCAATAATCATAAACTATATAGCAGATTCCATGAATAATTGCTGACAGTGCTACAGCTCATAAAAGCCAAAGCCATCCTCATTAGAAGGGAAATATTCCAGAGAGACACGCTCTCTTCACTCCTTTTCTGCTTGAAACTGACACCTTTATCTGGTATGCTTAACAAAACTGGATGTGAATACAACTGTTACAGCAAAACAATCAGCCTTCTCTTGTATATGGATGATTTAAAACTGTACGCTACAAATGATAAACAGCTGGAAACATTATTATAGACAGTACATGGATTTACCAGAGAAATAAACATGAAATTCAGCTTAGAAATATGTGCCGAACGAACCTCAAAAAGAGGAAAACCAGTTAAAAGTAACACTATTACACTCGATAAAGCAAATGAAATAAAAGAATTAGACCAAATCCAGGCATACGAATACTTAGGAATCAATGAACTAGATACGATACAACACACATAAATGAAAGAGAAAAAAAAAGGAAGACTACAGACGATGAAAAATGGAGTGGACCCAAAGTGCCGAAACTGCAATAATGAAATTGAAACCTTGGACCAGCTAATCTCTGGGTGTAAAGTTTTAACACCTACAGAGCATAAATCAGGATATAACAGAGTTGGTCAATATCCACATTGATTAAAATATTGGCATTATAAAATGAAAACTGCTGACAAATAGGACAAGCACCACTACGAAGCTGTAACTGAAGGAGAAAATGTAACGATTCTTTAGGACTTTCCAGTAAAAATGGATCGGACTATCAAGGCAAACAAACCAGATATTGTTGTGAAAGACCAAGACAATAAAGTCTGTTTATTGATTGACATAGGCATACCTTATGATCATAATATCTCGGCAAAAGAATTTGATAAGCACAGAAAATATAAAGATTTGTTGATTGGAACTGAAAAAATGTCATCTCAAGACGGTTACAATACCAGCGATTGTAGGAGCAGTTGGAATGATTATAAAAGTAACTGAAAATTGTTTGAGGATGATTTCTGGTTTACCATCCATGTAAGAAGTACAAAAGATTGTTCTAACTGGTACGTCACACATATTGAGAAGAGCATTGTCACTGTAAATTTTTTCCTTTCACCCCTTTAATACGTCCGACTTAGCGTAGGCGGAGGTATTGTTTTCAGTCGTCTTTGTTTGTTTGTCCGTGGACAAGATATCTCAAGAATCGCTGGATGGATTTGGATGAAACTTTCAGGGATGTTTGGCCTCATGACACTGGCACGAACTGATTCGATTTGGGGATGGATCCGGTACCGGGCAAGGATTCTGGATTAATTTTTATAATTACTTTACTTTATATGAAGTATTACGATCTTACGTTCACTTTCAAGTCTTTTCTGATTATTTCTCTTGAAAGCACACTCATGGTTTCCACATAAGTTATGGCGCCGTTGCTGTTTACAAAGTTTATTTTCATTTCTCTAGTATTAATTTTACTCGTGTCTCTATCTTAGTAGTAACTGATGAACAAAGAAATCAAACTACATAAACAAACAGCAGCAAAACCGTTCGGAAATGAAATAACACTAACATATTCATGAACAATAATAAATTTAATTTATCCTCGACAATGTTTAGTTTTACCAATTTTTAATATATCGCTCCTGTTTAAAACCTCTTACCTACTTGATGATTGCATTTCTAGCTCTGCCTTGAAAGAAGCTTTACTTCTTGGATTCCCGTTGTTGTGTGCAATGATGTTGTCAAGCCTCCGTTAACAGCATCGTAAGCAGGTCCTTTCCGTTTTCTTTCACGCATGGATAGATTTTTCACTATAGACCTTAATGGTTGTAAAGACACTGTATCAGTGGATAGACTAAAAAAGGCTTTCAAAGAGAAAAC
>NC_068983.1:2356395-2358900 GCF_001194135.2 Octopus bimaculoides | reverse complement strand
ACACACACACACACACACAGAGCTTTACAAATACGGCCCGTACACCTACCTTCACATTCCATGATTACCATTGGGATCGATCAGGTACCGGACAAGGATTCTGGATTATTTTTCCTATTTTTTTACTTAATTTTTGAGAGTGGTTGAGTTCATTTTTAGTATTCTCGTTTGTGAGAGCAGTCGAGTTTATTTCAGATAGTCTCATTTTATAAATCATCTCTGGCTAATCGTTGAGAGGACATTGGTGTTGCCTTGGTGAAGGCTTGTGCTCTCCGAGTGCTCTTGTTTTATTTTTATTTTTTTTCACTTTTTCCAATTTTAAAATTTTTTCTTCTTCCCCCTTCGTTTGTTTGCTTGCTGTTTCTTCCCCTTTTTTCTGTTATTTGATTTTGTAAATGAAGAATCTGATGTGTTTATTTCAATGATCTCCCAATACATACAGTGCTCTAGGTGTCGGGAAGATACTCGGCAAGAAATGGAAACAAAATTGAAAGAAGTGGATAATGATAATAATAAAGAGGTTAAGCAGTTGTGGTCAATGAAAAAGGTGGTAGTAGTACCAATAATTGTCGGAGCCCTGGGAACAGTGAGCAAAAATCTCGAGAAGTACGTGGAACAAATGGGGGCTGCAATAAAGGTGGAGCACTTGCAGAAAACAGCACTGCTTGGAACCACTCGAATATTCTGGAAGGTACTCGAAAAATAAGGGGTGTTACCTTAGTTCACTGGTAGTGAACAGCTGACACCGTAGTACATCTCCAGCGCTAGAAGCTGTGCAAAGGCAATAATAATAAGAAGAATAAGAATCTTTTCTACCATAGGTACAATGACTGAAAATTTGGGGGAGCGGGGTAGATGATTACGTCGACCCCAGTACATAAGTGATACTTATTTTATCGATCCCGAAAGATGAAAGGCAAAGTCTACGTACATAGAGTTTAAATTCAGAACGTAATAACCCGGAAGAAATGCCGCTATGCATCGTAGCAACTCCTCCGCCTGGCTGCTTTCATGACACTTTCTAATATAGGCACAATGCCTGAAATGATGTAGACATAGTTGGGTCGGGGACTACTCGATCACATCGACTCGAGCAATTTTTTCGCCGTCTTCAAAATATTTCTGATTGAAGCCCAACATGATCATTATGAGGAATGGGCCACGAGATTACATGAACACCACTACTTAACTGGTAGTTTATTTCTCCGCTCCGAAAAGGGGAAAGGTAAAGTTGACTTAAGGGTGAATATAAAAATACAATACAATGACTTAAGGATTATTAAAGTTGAAAAAGTTTCGTGTAAAATATGATATGAATGTCGGGTAGAAAAACCACCCTAAAATTTAGTGACTGTTTCAGGATTATTTTGTGCGGCTATATTTCCGGCACTGTTAGACTCTGAGAGAAATGCCTCGTTTAGTTTGGCTGTAGAACTGTAGCTAACAGAAGATTTGATGTCAGGCTTGTTTACTGTGTTGCAGGGTGGGTTTTTTCTCTTCAGTGATCTCAGTTTATATAATATTATGATGAGGGTGACGCAGATGACGAACAGGAATACGGAGACAATCACGAGCCCCATCAATAAGTCGTGGACCTGAGAAAAGACAAAACAGAATATATATATATATATATGTGTGTGTGTGTGTTTGTGTGTGTGTGTGTGTGTGTGTGTGTGTGTGTATATGTGTGTGTGTGTAAGAATGAAAATAAATATATATATGATTTCGTTAAGGCATAACGATATTAATAATCTGGTATTAGGATCTAGTATATATATATATGCATGAGAACAAAGCGTCAGTCGGGTTCAGAGCAATGAGAAGAAATCAAAATGAGAAGGGAATAAAAAAATATGCCATGAGCTTCATTCGCTTATAGCTGTTTTTGCAGTATATCACGAAGCACTCATATTTGAGCGCTTGCTTATCACGCTATAGCTTCATCGGTGTATCGAAAATGAAGTGTGCTTCATAGTTGAATGCATCGCATCTTATAGCAGAGACAGCTGTAAGTCAATGAAGGCCTTGACATAATTTCTTATTTCTTTAGCATTTCAATTCCTTATACATCTATATATGTATGTATAAATTATCAGTGTATTATGTTATGTATTGAACAAAGTTCAACAAATTCATTCACATTTATGTAATGGAGGAGATTAGATGTTAAAATGGATTATAGTTTTTATTTTTCATATTACTATACAATTTGTTTCATACAAAAAGACTCAGATATTCATAATAGAATGTCCATTTTAACATCTAATCTCCTCCATTACATAAACATGAATAAATTTGTTGAAAAGTGCTTAATAAGTTAAATCCTATACTGCTTATTTCTATACAAGTTTTCATGCCTGAACAAATTTACATTAGTAAATTCAGTAGTAAAGTATGAGGAAACAACATTAGAAATCTTTGGAAAAAATTACTCCAGTTAAATGATGAACTAACATTCATCCGTTAATATATATATATATATATATATATATATATATATATATA
>NC_068983.1:2352130-2355924 GCF_001194135.2 Octopus bimaculoides | reverse complement strand
ATATATATATATATTTATCTCGACTTTTCTTTCTTCCTTATCGCATACCTTGTTGTCAGCTGGGCATTCTATATTTATGATCCAGGATCGTTTACTTTCTTTTTGAATTAAGACAATGTCTGGCTTCCTATTCTCAATCTCTTGGTCGCACTGAATCGTAAAATCCCATAGGATCTTTGCATTATCATTTTCGATGATGTCTTCGGGTTTGTGGTCGTACCACTTTTTGCTCTGTCAAGTCAGGTCCATACTTATTGCAAAGTGTCCCATGGACAATCCTTGCTATATATATATTATCATGACGTCTCTTATATTCTGTCTGGTAATATGCCATACGGTTTCACCATTTTGTCTAGAAGTTCTTCACTTGTCACTTTGCGATGTGCTGTTTATTATTATTATTATTATTATTATTATTATTATTATTATTATTATTATTATTATTATTATTATTATTATTATTATTATTACCGACAACTTCTAAGAAAACTGAAAAGTATTATTCTATACTAGCGTGTGTAAGTCAGTGATTGTTATGTCTCGATATTTCAGCTCTGCAAACTGTTGATTCATGGACAAATTGAAAGAGAATGCTTTGTGTAAGGAATCGTGTTTTGGGAAATTTATCCCAAGATCTTTCTGAAATTAATCTTATATGTTACCATCTTTAATAATTACGAGAATAGTAAATGATCAAAAAATATTGGGGAAAGAAATAAATTATCAGGAACAAGAGTATTGTATGATATAAGTAGAATAATTGTAGCGGTAAGCATTGAATTTCCATCTCTTTCAACAAACTTTTGCTTGTGATGGAACTAAAACCTTCCCGTCCTTTCAGTCTTTTCAGTGGTTTTGATGTACTTCTCTTGTTGAATCTAAGCTTCCTGCTGACAATCAAAATCTATTGAAATTCATGGCTGCGGGGTAGACTTCAAAAATGTTTCTATAAATGTATACACTTACGGCTTACGTTTTGGTATTGACAATCTAGAACCAAAATAGGCTTAAATGTATTAAATATTTGCAAGTCGCTTTATAAACAAAATATATAGAATATGTTTGATTAAGTAATAAGGTTAAACGTCAGCTTTTGAACGAGTAAAGACCTGCACCGAGATTATCTCTGTTTAAATGGCAGAGGAGCACGGTGTCAGATGTCGCCAGCTCGAGTGGCAGCAAATAATTATTTTCTTTCAAGACGAAGAGGTCGTTCTTATGGGCTCTCAAAATCATGCTAGAGATACTAGCTAATTTTCCCTCAAATCTGAAATCATATCCAACCAATATAAAACAAAATGCGGGAAAATAGCTAATCGAAAGATTTCGATTAGAAGTCTTTTTCGCCAGGACGAGAGAATAACAACCGTAAATAATAACAGACTAAGAAATGCTCGCATTCAAATATTTCTTTAGTTGGTGAGTCTGGAAGATGCGCAAGGGCCTATGGTTCTTTTTTACATGGCCTTCCTCCTTAGATGAGTGAGATTAATGCCATTAATATTCCTCGTGAAGTATTGCATGTCAACACTTGTAGGAAAGACATGGACAAAGAGAGATTTTCCAGAAGGGGGATGTTGGGTGGAAAGGGTTGAAAGTAGAGTTTCTTTGAGGGGGGGGTGTTGGACACAACGAAGAAGGTGGAACTTGCTTGGGGAAGTGAGTGACGGGAATATTTGAGTTGAGGAAGTATGAATTCAGCTAGCTCCAAGAAGTAAGGGTAATCATATTAGAAATAGAAAAGGCAAAGAGACGTGAGAGTGGGACTGTGCCATCAGAATCTGGAGTGTGTCTGGTAGTGACTTTAGGCTAATCATTTCAAGAAGTGAAATAATGCTTCACCATTCAGCAGAAGATAAATAAATACATAACAAATACACAGATAATACATGGTGTAGTGGTTAAGAGCGTGGGCTACTAACCCCAAGACTCCAAGTTCGATTCCAAGCAGTGACCTAGAAGCCCCAAAATGGCTGAAGTTCAAAAGATAGTGCTCATGGGAACTTCCCATATCCTACGTAAAATACTGTCTATGTGATCTCAAATTTTAAAGCAAACACATAATTTTGTTATGGTTTCTTAAACATTCACTTGAACAAAACTGTACAAATCCAAATATATGGTACCCTAGGCATAACACCTACATGAACTTCTAACTTGTTGTCGCTTGATGTCTCTGGGTGAGACTTGGATCCAATTTGTACAAATGCAAAACAAAAGTCAAACATAAAATAATAATAATAATAATAATAACATCGAAAAATACCTTAGGAATGAGAACCCAGGTTCGAAATTTTCCCAAGACACCTGATGAAGGCTGGAGGGTATATCAGCCGAAACGTTGTTAACAACAAATAAGATGAGAACAAATATCCGTCAAATGTAAATAATGTAAATAATGTACATAATTCCTCATCTCTTAAATATAGATCTGTACAGATAATACAGTTCTATATTTAAGAGATGAGGAATTATGTACATTACTTACAATTTACTCTCCAGCCTTCATTAGGTGTCCTGGGAGAATTTCGAACCTGTTTGTGTGTCTGTGTTTGTCCCCCAACATCGCTTGTCAACGATGCTGGTGTATTTACGTCCACGAAACTTAGCGGTTCGGTAAAAGGCACCGATAGAATAAGTTCTAGGCTTACAAAGAATAAGTCTTGGGGTCAAATTACTGAAACAAGTAAAAGAGTAAAAGGGTATACATACATGCATGCATACACACACACACACACACACACACACACACACACACACACACACACACACACACACACACACATGTATACACGTAGACACACACCTATACAAGTGCTCACATAAATACACCGATACATACGCACATATGAGAATGAGTTAGAGGAAATCTACTTTACCATTTTATCTTCCATTCCCCAGGCAACTGAAAAGTAAAAAGTAATGAAAATTATCAGTGAAACTCTTTGAGGGAATCAAGAATTCATGTTACATGTCTGAAATAACTATTTAAGAGAAAAATTAATTATATTTTGCATGCGCATCACATATCTAAGACCGAAATATATCTATCATCATTGCCTGTATTTGCTTAGATCAGATAAAAATTAGTATTTCTCAGATGTATAGGAATTACTAATTAATTTTAATGTAACTTTTCTTCTAACCAAATTATGATGACACAAATTTGAATTCAGTTATTTCCCCTGAAAAGCGTTTCTCTTTCTCAGGCATTCTGATATTTCGTGGCGCCTACTCTAATAAATCATTGTTCTTTGATATAGCGATTATGTTACTATTCCTCTGCAAACACGGATAAAAATGTTCTTCCCTGAGAGGGTCTGTGTTGAAACGTATCAAGAGTTGTCCCCTGTTGCAGAAAAGGTTTCATCAAATTGACGTCAGCACGGTCTTTTCTTCTGACTTGCAAAACAAGCACATAAACGTAATTAAACCGATATTTTCCCCTAAATTACTCTAAGTATGATGGTTCTCTCTTAACTGTACAGAAAGGCTGAAAACATTGTCTGTGATGATGATGATGATGATGATGATGATGATGATGATGATGATGATGATGATGATGATGATGATGAAGATGATGATGATGATGATGATGATGATGATGATGAAGATGATGATGATGATGATGATGATGATGAAGATGATGATGATGAAGATGATGATGATGATGATGATGGTGATGATGATGAAGATGATGATGATGATGATGATGATGAAGATGATGATGATGATGATGCTGATGATGATGATGATGATGATGATGATGGTGATGGTGATGATGATGATGATGA
>NC_068983.1:2340793-2349109 GCF_001194135.2 Octopus bimaculoides | reverse complement strand
TGTGTGTGTGTGTGTGTGTGTGTGTGTGTGTGTGTGTGTGTGTGTGTGTATTGAGTGGCCTTTGTTGACTTTTTTGAAGCTTCAAAGATGTCAGCAAAAGACACTCAACATCACTGGCTAATTTTGTTTGGAAGCTGAAAGACGAGAAGTTTAAATAGAACTCGACTTGGTCAATAATAACACATCCGAGTCCATACAACACCTTTTCGAGGAAATTCCAACTATGTTCCGTGGAATCGTTGTCCATATCGTTGACCAAGCAGAAGATTAATAATTGATTTTTGGAGAGATTGGTAAGATATTTGCACACAAACAAGTACACATTTGCACAATACGATAGAAACAGTATATATAGATTACATATTAACTACAGAAAACTCAACAGTTAGATAATCTTATCTCTGCCCTCACCCAAGTGAAAACATTTTGCATGACAACCTTGGCACCTGCACCATTGAATAACCCCATGCCGTGGAAATTGAACATTAGTACTGACTGTATGCGGTCCTGATTATATGTGGTTTTGTCCTTGTCATTTGAGTTTGAAGCGACGAAGAAATATACCAACGTATGCAAAAGAAAACTGGTAAATCTTTACTGTGGTATGATACGTGTAATATGATCTATGTTATAGGTTGTATGTTATTTCCCCTGCGAACATTGTGCCCCACTAACTCATATGGACAGACCATACGCTCCCTGACTACCTATACAAGCAAGACCTACTAACTGTCCATATTGTTCGATCTTATAGAGTATGTATCGAGATTATTGTCAAATGTCGTCGGATGGTAGTAAGAAATAATGGAAGTAACGGCACCTTATCTTCTCACGAGAGAACTGACTCAAATGCTTTCGACTGTGTGTACCCTGATAAAAACAAAACCAGTACAAAGTTTCAGTGTTACCCATCACCATAAAATCTTCTTACTTAGTAATTTCTGAATACAATATTGGAGGTACAGCAATGTCTTTCAGTATTTAGCTCTGATTTTATAGATTCTGCGTTCAAATCCCTCTGAATATCGACGTAGTATTTCAGCCTTCCAGTACAAATATGTTGAATACCAGTTGTATACTGGAGGAATTTAGTTGATTGTACTCTTACTTTAAATCTGAAGCCTTATATTTTCTGAGAAAATATCTTTATTTGTTTCTTTATTGCCCCCGGTGGGGGTGCTAAACATAGAAGGGACAAACAAGGACAGATAAAGGGATTAAGTTGATTACATCAACCCCAGTGCGTAACTGGTACTTATTTAATTGACCCCGAAAGGATGAAAGGAAAAGTCGACCTCGGTGAAATTTGAACTGGCGTGCTCACGATTCTGTCAGCTTGCCGCCCTTAAAATTAATATGTATATTGGTCCCATTTATATATATAGGCAAAAGGTATGGCTGTGTGGTAAGAAGTTTACTTCCCAACCACACTGGTTCTGGTTCAATCCCACTGCGTGGCACCTTGGGCAAGTGTCTTCTACAATAAAGCCCCAGTCCTACCAAAGCCTCGCGAGTGAATTTGATTGAAGGAAACTGAATGAAGCACATAGTATGTGTGCGTGTGTGTGCCCGTGTATGTTTGTGGCAGCGTATGTTCCCCAACCACAGCTTGATAACCTGTGTTGGTGTGTTTACGTCTCCTTAATCTAGTGGTGCGGCAGAAGAGATCTGACAGACGTACCAGAGTCTTCGAGGTCCAGCATGACCGCAGTCTGAAAACTGAAACCAGTAAGAGACAAAAGTTATAAACGATTCTATAGAAATGGTTATATAAAGATTAAGATTAAGTCTTATTTAAATATGGAAGATGGCAGTTTTATAGAAAACGAAAGTTTGAAGAAAGGAATATAAATACTAAATTTTATAAATTACAGCAGAAAATCTCGAAGTCGATGGAGTTGAAAACGATGTAAAAATATTTGTAAATAAAATTATCAATCAGTGATAAATATAATAAGAAAAAGTAGACTGAAAATTTCACAAATAAATGTCTATAACCGAATAGAAATTAAATAAAAAACAACCGAAAGATTTAGGTAAAATATAAATATTAATCTATTGATTAAACACTAGGAAAATAGACGGCATATATTAAAGATAAGATTGACGCAGAGGAATCTAGTTAAAGGTAAAATTTAAATATTGATAAATAAATTTAGGAACAATAAGAAAATAATGCTAGAATTAATGATGAGAAATATCGACAAATGTGAGTCGAAAAATAAATAGTTTACAAAAAATAATCAGTCATTAGTTTATCAACAATATTATGGAAATATTATATAAACATTACAGTATGTGCTTTAGAGGAAATAAATACGTTCAGATTGTATTATTAACTTAAATTTCACCAAAATAAATACAATTACGGTTTGTAAGAAATAATTGATTTGTTTTATTTATTTTGATTTTATTCACTGGAATTTGGTCATACTGGAGCACCTCGTTCAAGGATTTCGAAAGATCATTTCGATTTCGTCCCTAGTACTTATATGTGTGTCGTGTATATTTTATCGATCTGTATCAAAAAAACCTAGGTATCTTTTGATCGCCGTT
This sequence comes from Octopus bimaculoides, assembly GCF_001194135.2. NCBI lineage: Eukaryota > Metazoa > Mollusca > Cephalopoda > Octopoda > Octopodidae > Octopus > Octopus bimaculoides. The sequence goes on along the minus strand of NC_068983.1, from coordinate 2,346,553 downwards.
TCATTCTCTTTTCTACACACACACACACACACACACACACACACACACACACACACACACATTGTGCAAAAGGACATTGCGAATGACTGTTTGTCTGTCTGCCTATCCATTTATCTCTCTGCATAATACATACACATACACAACTCTATGGATATACGGAGGGCTTCCGCACAGTTTCCGCCAACAAAATTACTCTCGCAGAGCTTCAGATGACTCTTGATTACAGTAGAAGCAGGAACATAATTAGAATGCCATATCATGAGATAGAACTCAGCACCTCGGCATTGCATACAAAAATCTTTATCCAGTGCATCATAGATATGCTGGATCTATGGTTAAAGTGTGTGTTTAGAGGAGTGAATATGAATTAAAACGATATTGGATCACAAAATTGATTAACAAGTTTAGAAAACATAACTTAGATTTAATATTTGTGCGATGTAGAAAGTTACAGGGATCTAATTAGATATTACTTAATTGAAATTTAGAAAAAAAAGAAAGCTTCATAATCTAAGAAGAAAAATGCTTCATAAATAAGATGTGCCTAAAGAAATGAAGATTATCTCTTTTGTATATATTTGTATTAATGTGCATTCTTTTCTACTTCAGGCACGAAAGCCAGAAATTTTGGTGGGGGAGGGGGCCAGTCGATTGGATCGACTCCATTACGCAACTGGTACTTAATTTTTCGACCCCGAAAGGATGAAAGGCAAAGTCGACCTCAGCGGAATTTGAACTCAGAACGTAAAGACAGACGAAATACCGCTAAGCATTTCGCCCGACTGCCAGCTCGTTGCCTTTCTATTAATATATATTGAAATAAAAAATTATGCATTCTCTGAATGATAATTATAAATGGAGATATAATCATAATAACCACTTAGATACACAGATTATCAAACGGTGTTTCCTAGGGCTAAATAACAGTAGCATTCTTCCCTTTCATGGGACTGTCACATTAAGCTGACAACATATTCTCACTTTATCGTGCTGCTACTGCATAAATCTCTCCAAGAGATTTAGAAATGTATTATTTCAATAATATTTCATTTCATCAGCATAAGGTGCTCGTGCGCACCCATACTCATGTGGTCAAGCATAAGGGTTGATGTACAAGGGGTGAGAGTATGTGCGTAGACAGGCTGCCGCTAAATTCCCCGAAATCAATACCGCATGACCTTTCTCGACCATATAATTGTTCCAAACTCTGTTGAGCGCCATTCACGGACGTCTGAAGAGAGACAACCACTACCGTACTCGCTGAAGAATATCCAAATAACTCCAAAGAAAATTTACCGAAAGTGTCAACAAACGAATGCACTGGAAAGCTTTCTTCTACGAGAACCCTTCCACTACTACATCTGCGGATAAGTTTGGCTTTAAATCCCGAAAGTGTTCTCCGCGTATGAAAGACCTTGAGAACTTCGAGACTGACTTATGAAACATTGTAAAGAAGGTTAGGTTTCAGCATTATTCTAATCCCTTCCTTAAATACTTAAATGAATGCATGACCACTATTAAACAATCTCCCAATAGTGATCATTTAATAATGGTCATCCTCGCAGACAAAGCAAACAATATTTATGAAACTAACATTTCCACACATTCACGACTCCTCACAAGCGCCACTACCGAAACATACAAGAAAACCCCTAAATCCACATACGATGACATACACACAGAAGCAAAGGAGCTGGCGACCCCCCTTGAGGTAGAGGATCGAGTGGACCGCCTGACCACACGAACCCCCTCATATTACAATTAAGGATCATTAGCCTAATTTCCATTCGAACCCCAAATGCAAGCTGATCAACCCCTCTAAAAGCGAGATAGATATCATTAGCAATCGTATTCTCGGTACTGTCAACTCCGACAGCAGAAGGGCTACAGGGTTGATTCAATGGAAATTCAGCGGAGCGTTAATAGTCTGCTTCCGCGGTATCAGGAATAAGTCAGCCTGAAAATTCACCCAGTTCGACATTGTAGACTTCTGCCGTTCCGTATCTAAGCCCCTCCTCCTGAAGACCCTAGCTTTTGCTCAACAGTTTACCAGCATTAAAGATTTTGTTATCAAATCACCATGAATGCCAGAAAGTCAATTCTGAAGCATGACGATTCCTTCTGTGTGAAGAAAGAAGGTGATGCATTGTTTGATGTCTCTATGGGGAGCTTTGACGGGGCTGAAATCTCAAGCCATATGAATGGCCACGCCACGGATAGGTTCAGGAACAACTTGATAAAAACTATTCAGAATTCGGCCTATTCATAACGCTCACTACCAACCGGACTACGGTCGATTTCTTGGACGTAACTTTAGACCTGAATACGGGAAAATACTAACCTCCTCCCCTACTGTAATTAGAAACTTGGTTTCAGGCATTAGCAAACAGATGTCGAAACTGTCAGCCAATATGGAGATCTTTAATAGGGCCACCTTCCACTACAAGAATACTTTAAGTAGGAGCGGATTTTATGAGAAGCTTACGTATGTGGACGAACTCCAAACCCCCTCCTCTCACCCCAAGAGAATTAGGAAAACGAAAATAATCTTGTATAACCCCCAATTAACCTAGAAGCTTCTACCAACGTAGCGAGGTGCTTCCTGTCATTAATAAAGAAATATTTCCGCAGAGGACATAAGTATTACAAACCCTTCAATCCCATAATGTCAAGCTGAGCTTCTCCTGCTTAGACAACATTGCATCTAACATTGCAGGCACCAACAGACGTAAAAATACACCGACAAAGCCCACAACCTGTAATTCAAAGCTTTACGAAATCTATCATCAGACAGTCGTGAGTATTTAAAAAAATGCTATTCTTTATACTTGAACCACATTCCGTTCAAGTACACGTAACCTCATGAAAATCAACTAAGTAGCAATATTGAGTTGCGAAACTCAAAAAGAATTGCTTTATAAATATTCATAAATGCCAACTTATTGAATAAAATTTTGAAGCTGATTTAGCAGGACAAATGATGTTCAAAATAACTAGAATCGTTTAAATGAAAACGATTGACCGCATCGGAAAGCAAATATAAGCATTAAGGCGAATCAAAACTGAATATAAATTGAAAACTTCATAGTCTATATCGTGCATATCTCAATGACACGAGAATAATGCACACTAAGAGTGCTGCAAAGGAAAAGAACTACAAGTAAAATGGAAATTAAGATTAAAACAAGATGTGACAGCAGGAGCCAGCGGAGCTAACCCGAGGGAACGGTAAAAGGCCCGACGGTATGACAAGTTTCGCCTTCCATGGTGGTAGGCTCCTCATCTGGAGCACCACATGCTATGACATCTTCAGCGGCAACTTGGTGTGTCCAGCTACCAGCCCAGTCCCATCAAGCCGGGAAGGGCAAACTGTCAAAGTATTGGCCAATTTGTAGTCGAGTATGTGGCAGTAGGGATCTCTAAGCTTCAGGCCCTCAAACCACATCCTTGCTCACTGCTAATTAAGCGGAGATGGCTATCAGCACGTGTGAGCCACGCGTGTCAAAGAGGTTGTTCCAGCGCATCTTCAACGCTATCCTCCTCTAGGGCAACGCCTTTTCTATTTTGTTCGCAGGGGTCATGGAGCAGGCCGACAAATCTTTTTAGATATTGCTTGTTACCAAAGATAAAATAAGTGCAAGAGCAAATGAGTATCATTTTATTGACATCTCGTATCTATCGAAACATCGATCAGCTCGTATTAGAATAAAAGATACATAACTATTAATACGATGACGTGTTGTTAAATTGAACCGAGAACTACATTATTCCAAGAGAAAATGTCTTAATCACTCGACCACGACCACACCGGCTCCTGGAACAAGGAAAAAAAACTTTCTTTCAGGGGGAACTAATATAAATATAAAATGATATTGCGTAAAATAATTCATTACGAAGAATACAAAATATGAATTAAAATTTAGTGCCCGAGCAATTAAAAAACCTACAAGCATATAATTAGTAAATGCATAATTGAAATTTATACTAAAGCAACTGTGTGTGCCTTTAGGAATAAGCATTTCGTATTTCGAATCTGTAGAGTTCTTTATTGAAATATTTCGTGATTAATTATTGGCGATAATAATTTAAGAAATAATTTGCATTAATCACTTAGATACACAGATTATCAAATTACGGAATTTGAATTCACCAGAATAATAATAGGTTGACGTATAATGAGTGTTACGTAAGTTGCCTTAAACTGGGCTGATGCCGAAAGTATATGTATGTATGTATGTATGTATGTATGTATGTATATGTGTGTGCAATGTATATGTATGTATGTGTGCAATGCATATGTATGTATGTATGTATGTCATTATTCAGTTTTATTTCAAGATGTTTTTGCTAAGAGGGAAAGAGCTGGTTTCTAACCTAGATCCGAGACTACGTCATTGAAATTTCAACATCATCAACAGGGTAATTTGTATGTATATATGTACGTATGTATGTATGTATGTATGTATGTATGTATGTACGTTTGTATGTATGTATGTATGTATGTATGTATGTATTTATGTATGTATGTATACGTGCAGATTTGTATGTTTTGCTTTATGTATGTATTCTCATGCATAGAGTTACATATCTAGACATGCTCATATATATTTAAATGATAAACTTCTGTACAGTTTTACAGATTTTTACAGTTCCAGTGATGGATTGCATCTGTAGTCTTCGAGTTAGTTTTCTCATTTTTGGCTTCGAGGAGCCTAATTTCTCAAGATTGGTATTTAGGCAGTGTGTTCCATATCCCAGGGCCCCAATAATTACAGGTATAAACCTGAACTTGCAATCTGGATAGAGTAACTGCAGATTTCTCAGTATTTCAGCGTAGGTATTCTATTTTTCACTGATTTTCAGCTTTGTTAACATCCGCTGGGGGTATGTCTGTCTGTGTGTCTCTCTATATATACGTGTATGTATTCACTAGACGGGATTCTCCACAGTTCACTCACAAAGAATGGATCGACTGAAAGTTATAGAAAATGACATTCGCCCAAGATAACACACAGTGGGGTCAGTGCGCATGCACTCAACTAACAATCCACCCCTACACACACACACACACACACACACATACACACAACTCCGCCCCCCCCCCAAACACACATTTAATGAAAATAGCGAAAGGAAATAACTCTGAATGGTGAATGGTTTAAATTTTATCGATGAAAACAAATAAAGCGGATGAGATACAATTCAAGAAATTTTGAGTTTTATAGAATTTATATTCCTTGGAGAGTAAAGGAGAAAAATGCATTATCACATCGATGCAATCAATTGAAAATTAGAAGGGCAAATAAAGCAAGGATCAAGATTTCGTGTGATGAGATGACAATCTGATTGTCAGCAAATAAGAGCTCTATTGGGAACGTGTATTTCTAATTTAATAGGCGTCATCAGTACAAAGCTGCATATTTTGACAGGAAAATGCAGAAATTTGGTTCATTTAAACAAAAATCAGCAAAGAGAAATAATTTATTTCTATGTCAGTTTTTATGACAATTCTTAAATCTTAATATTATCTCGCCATCTCGTTTGGAGCTGTTCGGAGTTTTCGCAAATAATTTGCTTCCAGTTCCCTCGAAGGGAAAATAATTCAATAAATCAAGAACAATTTTTCTTGAAGTATATATATTCCTCATTGCTGCATATAAATACACGCATACACAATCGCGTGTTCTCACGCCCGCACACAGAAATAAATATATATATATATATGTGTGTATATATATGTATATATATAAATATATATAT
>NC_068983.1:2338760-2340783 GCF_001194135.2 Octopus bimaculoides | reverse complement strand
GAGATGTACTTACATAGCAAGTGACCTGATCTGAGAGCGTAAAGACAAACGAAATACTGCTAAGCATTTCGCCCGGTGTGCTAACGTTTCTTATTTCTTTATTGCCCACAAGGGGCTAACCATATATATATATATATATATATTTACATACATGCACACACACCTACCTACTTACCTATCTACCTATATACATACTAACATATGCAGGTGTGTTCGCGCATGCGCGTGTGGTAATTTGCATATACACACAGGGTTGGATAAATGCAGCAGAATATGTGACATATGTGACAGCCTTTACGTGACAGATGCTTGGGAACCATTAATAACCATTTAGAGATTCTTTTGCGCAGTCTTTGCAATTATACTGTCTTCAGTTTCTATGACCAGATTCTCGGAATACTTGAGATGCAATACACATAAATATTAAGCAGCTTACACAGTAATCAAATTGAATGGCAACGACGAATATCCAGAATTAATATTTATCATATGCTAAATAACAGTTGGCGATTCTATTTCTTCATTTCGATGCAATAAACTCATCAGGCAATAATTGGGTTTAATAATTAGTTCTCTCATGAATAAGATCGACTGAACCACTCAAGTTATTGTATTGTGATGCCGACCATTCCCACTGAATAAAATTAAGATCTTCAATCAGATAAGAAATATATTATTGTGTGCAATCTTTAATCTAACTCCACACGACTAAATAGCAACTTTAATTTAATAGTGTTTATATTTTAAATGCAAGACCACAAAAACAAATGTCATACCATTAGGTTTCTGTATCAGAATTGATGTGTTGAATAGACGTTCATTAATAATGGTGCTTCAGTTTCAGATTCTCCATTGAAATTTCTGACATTTTCAAGAGTGAGAGACTTGTTAGGATTTTCTGGTGAACTGAATTCATGGTTCAGTTGGTAACATAACTGACTTAAAACTGTTTTCTCTCGGGCTCAATATTGTAAATGCCTCACACATGTCAACTAGCAGGAAAATTTCGACTCATTTCAAGTAGTCAACACACCGACAAACCTGATCTGTTTGTTTGTATGTATGTATGTATGTATGTATGTATGTATGTATGTATGTATGTAAGAAAATTCGAGAGATATGGCAGGTTAGCTTGGGAGGTAAAGCAGTTGTGGTCGATGAAAAGGTAGCTGTAGTACCAATGATTGTCGGAGCACTGGGAACAGTGCGCAAAAAACTAGAGAAGTACGTGGAACAAATAGGGGCTCCAGAAAACAGCACTGCTTGGAACCGCTCGAATACTCCGGAAGGTGCTCGAAAAATAAGGGGTGTTATCTTAGTTCATTGGTAGCGAACAGCTGACACCGAAATACATCTCCAGCGTTAGAAGCTGCGCAAAGGCAATAATAATAATAATAATAATAATAATAATAATAAAGAAACACCCCACCCACGTGACGACTGGTATGTGCTAGTCGTTAAAAATACTGTGACGTCGGGAAGTCGGTCATAGATAGTCGTGTTTTACTTGTCTAACTAATTATACTGGTATACCGGAATGAATGTTTTAACAGTCCGACGTTGGATTACAACACCAATAGACCAAGCTAATCTTGAGAAAAGGAGTCATAAAAGGTTACCAAATTTATCCCGAATAATCTGTACATTTTCTTACTTTTAATCCACGCATTTTATAAACTTAAATCTCCTGAATTAAGTACCATTCATTTTCATAGAGTTATTTATTAAACTAATAATGGCAAACCACTAAATGCATTTTCCGCGTTTAAACTTACTTCATTGAGAAAATTAAAATAAAAATGTTATTCATTTATAGTTTGGATCGTTTGTGATTAAACACACGGAAATAATTTACTCTTAATCATGGTATATTCTTGTCTTAGCCGATTGTCTGTGTCTGTGAAGCAAAAGGCAGTATCAAAATTTCATAGAGAAAAACAATTAACGGAGGAATACATGTGTGAAAGTGTGTTTGTGTATTTAGAATATATTTATATGTAATATATCTATTATATATATATAT
>NC_068983.1:2334016-2338660 GCF_001194135.2 Octopus bimaculoides | reverse complement strand
TACAAAGCTGCACATACATACATACATACATACATACATACATACATACAAATGAAAAATGTATCGCGAATGTCCGAGAAAATGTTTTCGATTTACGTGTCGTTTGTGTGTAAACGTTTTCGTCATTCAAACTTTCAAACACACGTGTTCTAGCTTAAGTCTTATAGAAGAAAGTGGTTTTAGTAAAGGTTTTGACTATTTCTGGTTTAATTTCGGATTAAGAGTTCTTTGTAAATTATTAAAATTTCTTTTGTTTCGCCTTTCGCAGTTGATTATTTTCGTTTTTTACTTTGGGAAAACGGAATATTTTAAATTTTCCATTTACAAAAACATTCCTTAGAGATGAAATTCGAATTTGCTAATTACAGGGTTGATTAGTTCTGTGGCTGTTTCTCTGTTGTAATCCTCCTTGCATGGCGGGTATTTGCTGCAGCAGATGAACATTTTGGTTTTGCAATTCATGTTTATATTCATATTCAATTCCCACCGGTTTCGAATCTTTGGTCGTTCTTTGTTCAATTATTTCACACTTTCCACAACAAGAGTCTCTACAGTTTGTTTCTTCTATTATTTCTTTCTTTGATGTGAGTATTTGTTAGGAGTCTCTTAAGATTTGGTTGCTGTCTTCGGCCGTTGATCATTTCTGACCTTTTTACTTCTTTGTTGGGGATTCGAATACTGATGTAGAAATGAGTAATGTCCTTGTGTTGAATATAGGATGTCGTTCCCAGGATTATCGGTGACTACAAATAGAATATTATATTTATATGGACGTAATGTTAGATCAGACAGTATTGGAATTTTCACATATGATGAATGGAACTCCTTTAAGCAGTTATTGATTTCTTTACATTTATGGATTTTTGGAAGTCCGTAAAAGTTACTTCCTGTCAACTCAAAATTAATCAGTTTTATCCAAGTATTTCGTCTTAATTATAAAACTTTTCCGTTAATTTTACAATTATGCTCTTTGTTTATTTATCTACATTGAGGTTTTTAATTGTTTTTATAGAAATGTTGATCATTAATTGTTCGTGTAACAAATCTTGTTGTTTGTTAGCTTCTTTAATGACCATAAAGAATACTTTCTATAGGCACTCCAATACTCTTCATGTTTGTTTTTATATGTTTTGGGTTTTTCTTTTATTAATGTTCGAGTTTGTTGACTTTTCAGATACATTATATGTTTCTGTTTAGTGACTCAAAGCCTGTTTTGATTTTCACAATTGATAGATCCTCGTCGTTTTTATTTTCGAAGAATCCCCGTAGACGAAGTTTTCTATAAAATTCCTGTAACTTTTATAAGACCTGTTGTGTCAAATTTAGGAGTTGCTGTGAATTTAAGTCCTTATTCCGGGGGGTTTTATTTAATTTTTCGCGAGGTTTCGTTGTGAAAAGTTCACCAACATTGGATCAGTTGGTGCAACCTGTTCTTGACCATTTATATCATTCGAGTTTCCTTTCGTTTCTGTTTGAAGCTCCTATTCATTAAAACAATTCTTGTTCTGTAAGCCAGTGGTACTCTATCCTTCAATTATTGTATTTTGATGCCAGGAAGTTACCCACTTGTTGTTGTATCACCCCCACTTCATATGTTGTTTTGTTTTTATTTAGCTTCCTTTTGTTTGATGATTATTTTGGTCTGTTTTTCCATTGCTATTTTTCTCTTGGGATGCTAGCTTTATCATTGAAAGTTGTTTTCGTTTTGGTACTCTATTTTGGTTTGATTTCCCATTCTTATTGCTTGGAAGTTTTTTGTGGTAGATGTGTATGAATTGGCATGAATTATTGGATTACTTTCCATTTTTAATAATATTAACATACCGAAATGTGTCGAACCTTGAATATTTTTTCGATTTGACGGGTAAATTAGTGCAGAAACTGAACAACGAAGAAACAAAACTTTCAAAAGTGGAAAGGCATTGAAAATGAATGCAAATATACAGTGCAAAAGAATAACAAATCTCATGTAATGCATCATATATCAACAATAGAACAATAATTACATCGGAGAAGCAGGAACAAAAGTAACCAACTACGTGAATGTGTACAAGCAGCAAAATGTTCCATGTAGTAAACATCTGGACATGCGTGCAAATGAAAAATTTAAAATAATCCATTTTCACAAATTGACAGAGGAAAATGCTAAAGAGCGAAAGGCAAAAGAATACTTTATGAAAATTTAAAACCGAAACTAAACCATACATAAGCAACAGCATTACTAAAAACAACTTCCTCCATAAGGATTAGTCCGGAATACGTGTGTTTGATAAGCTGAACTACGAAAGCGCTAACATAAAATTATATACAATACAAAAAACTTCTTTCCCAAACGTTTGTGACAAACTTTTCTTTAACATTTCCTTAAAAACTTTAAAGAAAATCGTTCTTTAAATATTGTGACTATAAGAAGTATTTTTTGCAAAACCTTTCAATGTTTAAACGGCTCTGATCAGATTGAAATCTGCTGTGAACCTAAACGTAGGTGCAAGGCTTTTAGAAGAAATTATCCCCACAAATAAATACGACTCACATCAGCATTTCGAGGCATGGAAGAACAAATCCGTATTTAAAGAGGAAATGTAGGACCATTCTTGACATTACAACTCACTACATAGGCTACAGAAATACCGAATATAATGTCTGTGATACAAATAACAATAGAACTTTTCAATACACAGGATATATTTCAAGAATGGAATAAAATTCATTTGAAGAATGAAGCATACAAGAAGAGGAATAAATGGAGAAGATATGGAACAGTTTATTAAATCAAAGAAAACAACTGTACTGGAAGGCAGTCAGAAACAAAAGTTTCGCAGACACATACAAATAACGGTGAAACCGAGAACCAGTCAATTTTCTACGTAATTTCCGTGTGGAAGATATCAAAACAGAACGAAATCTAAATGAGGAAACTATATCCTGAATAAATCACGCATTTCAAACATTCGAAGCAGAAATTAAAATTCTAAAACTTCTCACACCACGATTTAAAGAGAAATTTGTGATGACGAAATTTGTCCATCCTTTCTTGTATTAGCTGAAGAACAAGATATTTACGGACTTACAATGTTTTTTTTTTCTGCTGGGAATGTTCCAAACAAGAATGAATTAATACACAGATTTAGTTTAGATATTATAATAACCTCTTTAATTAAATGTTTACTGAAATTGTAAGTGCAGTCATTACAACTTTTATATTGCTGGATGAGTCAAATCATTCCAATATAACCAAAATCTTCTTGGGACTACTGACATAAAATCTATTCTATTTGCAATTAAGTTTCACTGCCAAGCCACCAGTTATTTAACTTTTCCCCAACTTCTATAAATAATTGTTCATTTTTTCCTGCTTCTGCTGCCACATTCACTCATCGTTTTGTTTTGTTACTTTCTGCAATCGCTGTGGTACTCCACGTTCTGAAATCGCTTCATTTATGGCATGATACAATGTGCGACGTCTCCTTTATCACTTAAAGCCTTGACTTGATATTGATATCTACATGTTTATTTATATAAACTATTTGTTTTAAAGGTATATTTCCTTGAATTTTATCTCTGTTGTAGAGAGAAAGCAGCAGAACTGGAGACATGGGGATATATTACTTTTCCGGATGTACAAAACCTAAAGTGAAGTAAGGAAAAAGGAATAAGGAAACCAAATGACGATATAAAAACACAAACATTAACATCTGATTGTAGCGGTGGTGAGAGTGGCGGTGGTGCTTTGACGGGTTGAAGCTGGAGATGTGGGAATTACTAGCACAAGTGCAGCGAAAGGCGTCCATCATTAACTAGAAAAAGGTGACTATGAAACAGCGTCTAAAAAGAACAACAACGTTGCTGACATTGATGAATGACCAGAAAAAAAATCAAGATGATTGTGATGGTGAATATTGGATAACCACGGGGCGTAATGAATGTCAACATGGTAGTACTGGATTTATTCAGCCACGCTAGTATCGCAATGACAAGACACGTTACTATGGCAAGTTTTATTTTACACATCTTCATAAACCTAAAAAAGAAAACGCAAAAAGCTTGAGATTTGTCTCGTTGCTATCGAAAAAGAAGAGGAAAGATGTAAAGTTTTGAGATGAGAATATCGATCAAAGTTCAATGGAGGTGGATGGATTTAAAGACTGGGAAACTGCAAGTAATTGATCAGGTTGACGTAATGGAAGTCGGCCGGATAACAAACCTTAATTGTTAATGAGCAAAACAAATGTAAACCTGTTGTTTCACAAGTTGCAAAAGAAACGGAGACTGGACAAAAATAAAGACACCCATTTCTAGAGGAAATAATTTAAAACAAAACGAGAAATTTTATTTTGTTTTAAGGAGGAAAATATTGGCTCAACTCACAATTGTAATTATTTAGGGTAGTTAGAACTGCCGGCCAAATTAAACTTACAGTAAGAGAATATAAATTCTAGAGCAAACGACAAAGGTTACATATCACAAACGAGTGAAGAATTCATCAATCATATCGACCCGACATACTGGATCGCATTATCTGCGAAATGAAAAAAAATACAGGTATTATTCAGACTCATTGAATTCTGAAACACACACGCAGGCACGCACGCACGCACGCACGCACGCACGCACGCACACACGCACGCACGCACGCACGCACGC
>NC_068983.1:2332324-2333771 GCF_001194135.2 Octopus bimaculoides | reverse complement strand
TGATTCCAGTCAACGTATTTTCCTCTCAGATTCACACACTTATTGCAGCAGTCCTTCATTTTTTTAAAGCTCTGTAAAAGAACTCAGAATTATATATATATATACGAGGGGATCCTGAAAATCTCCTGGCTTTATACACACACACACACACACACACACACACACACACACACACACAAATATATATATGTATATATGTGTGAGCGCGCGCGCGTGTGTAAGTACACATGTTGCTGCCTTGTGTAGAAATCTGGGCGAGCGGAGTCACTACAGTGACAATAAAGATCAATAATGGTATAAACTTTGGAGCCATTTAATTTCTACTCATACGTCACGATGTGTACGTGTACCACATGTACATAGAAGTGCACGGCAAATGTACTGGAGACTACAAAAAATAATAAAGATACAAAAATAAGATGAACTTACATACAAAATTATTTTAACAGGGTTTTCTGCTATTTGTTTTCTGATATTATGATTCTGATAATCATAAAATATTCTGACATGTCTAAATATGACTCTCTTTTCTTATATTCACATACTACAAAACAGTGTATTCTGATACATTTCATAAATAAATTCGTCGCCACTTTGTTGTGGAGTATTCTGATGTATTTGACATTTTATGAGGCATTCTGAGACATTTTTACTGATATTTGGCTTTCTGATATAGAACTTTCTTGTAACAAAAGTTTTACTGGAAAATAAATAGATTTCACATGTTTTTAATGACTGATATACACGGGCGAAAAGTACGAAATGAGGAAAATGCTGAACAGACTGGAATTTAATGCTTGAGAATTATAAATTGCTCATTAATAAGAAAATATTACATTGGATAAACTGAAGCACTTTCACCCATGGATATACAATTATCTACACATTATTATGAGTATATATCTCAGGTTAACATCATAAAACAACTGAATATACTTACAAAATCTTTGTCGGCTCATCATTACAGAAGCAACAAAAGATTGGTAACACTGATACAAAATCACGGACACAGTGAGGTGAAATAACCATAAAACATTCAGGGATGGCAGCAGTTTTCTGATATATATACGGACACAAAAAGACACGACCGGCTGGTCAGAAGACAAAACAACATGGATCCCAGATACAAACTGAAATTGATCGGGTAAACCTCCTACTCCCGGATATGTCTCCATAAACAATAATTCTCTACTCCAGTGGGCCAGGTTGTCCGATTCCTGATTTGAATTACTTCGCTAGGTGGTGCTAGTAAGTTAGACGTGGCTTGGGTCAATACTGGCTAAAACTATCAAAGTATCAAAGTATAGTACACACACACACACATACACACACACACACACACACACACACACACACACACATATATATATATATATATATATATATATATACATGCATGCATGTATATATGTATGTATGTATGTATATATATGTATATATATATATA
>NC_068983.1:2312724-2331310 GCF_001194135.2 Octopus bimaculoides | reverse complement strand
TATATATATATATATATATATATTAATGAATGAATAATTTCATTATTTTACGAAACTCTAATGAAGTTATGGTTTATAAATTCACGTAAGTTTAGTCTTCGGGAATCATTTTGTGATTGTCAATGAAGCTTGTATAAAGACTTTATATGTCAATATTTTCAATCCATCTTGTCTTGTTTTCTTTATATATACGCATACACGTGTACACACTCACAGATACATTAAAAGCACACTTTTATGTACATGTCTTCTTTTATAAACATTTAGATACACACATTCATACATATATACATAGGTACAGTTGTAAATCCTGAATAGTAATGGTTTTAAAGAATTGAAAAGTTAACCAGATGTGTCTTTGATTATTTTAATTATTCCCGTTATCTTTTCAATATTCATATTTTTATGGTTAGAAAGATGTTTTGAAATATATTAGCTTTATTGGGTGCGAAACATAATTTTCACTAATATCGTCCACGCGATTTTAGCAATTATTAATTTGGTCAGGCGTTGATATTTGCTTGGTGTTCATTAATGTTGCTTCTTATCAGGAGATAATGGTCAGGATTCGCCAGAAATTTTCCTCTTGTATCTCCTGACAATTTGAAAATCTGCTTCTGCTGCCAAAAATTCTATTATACGTAAAGTTTACAAATCATAACCTACAAAAGACGGTTAGATTGACGATATCCTTGTGGATAAGCTATAACTAAGTCAAATGTTGTAATGGTCACGGTTGGATTGCATGTAATCGTATGCTCGATAAACTTTGTGAAATTTTCTATTTTCATCCTTTACATTGAAAATCTCGAGATAGTATATTTTTCATCTTTAAAAGTTTCACGTTATAAACATATTATTATTGAAAATGAATGCGTTTTAATAACTTCATTTCGTTAGAAAATTTCAAAATGGAAATTAGCTTCTGAAGAACTTAAGAGCATGCCAAAATTTGGAAAGGGTCAATCATTAAATAAAATAAAATACAAAATCATTCTTCGCACAAAAAGTATCAATATCCTTTCATTGATCATAGACATACAAAAAGAAAAAAACTGGAAAAACACGAAGAATAACCCAAAATGTTGAAGATGGTCTTGTTTTTCAACAAAACAATCCTGAAGACAGAATATTCATGTTTATAGCAAATCAAAATGGAAATAAAGTTAATTGGAATCGGAATATCGAAGATAATCACAACATTGAAGGAACTGAAACTATGTCTGTTTCTCTAAAGACAAAATATCGTAAACGACGTTTCATAAAACGACGCTGAATAAAAAAAAATAGTCTACGTTATCTAAAATCTTCACAAAGATTTAATAATATCCTCCAAGAGAATGAGCTAAAATTTTACAACATATCAAGTGAGAGAAAACAAAATTTGGTATCACAGCTTTCTAGAAGAAAATTATTCGAAAGATATAAATAGATAAAAATAAAAACAAACTTTGGATTGCATCGAAAACGCGAAAAAAAAAAAAAGACGTGAAAGAATGGCTGCCAACACTAGTATTACTCCAAATATTTCATACTAAAGAAATAATTTGGCGAAAGCAACTTTCGTTAGAAAATTTCAAAACGGAAATTGAGTTCTTAGAAATGAGAACATAATAGCATGTCAAAATCTTGCAAACGGTCGACCATGAAATGAAAAGCATCCTTGTTAGAAAATAGTATCTGTGGCCTTCTATTGTTCATAGACATGCCAGATTCTGCAAAAAACACGAAGAATATTTCATAACCAGAGTGATTGGAGACGGAGATACTTTCATAACATGCCACAAAGTATTCCATGAAAAACATTCTTAAAATTAAATTTCGTGCTTAAAACGTCCTCCAAGATTAAAAGTAAAACAAATACATGTAGGATTAGAAACTTAATTCAGAAGAAACAAAATTACTTCTGTTTTACCCGACAAGAACACCCATTACTAAAATTAAACGAAATACCTCAATGTGTAGTAATTCAAATAATAGCAGGAATCACAATACCAAGGAAACAACGATGGAACCTTGGCGTTGCCGGCGATAGATTGCTAAAAATAGCAGCTACATTTCCTTAAAAGAAACATACTACCATTTTAATTTTGGAAAACACAGCATAATCGTAAACACCTCTTAAAACATTGGAATGGTCGCAGCTAGGATGCTTTGATAGCTCTGATTAGTCAATATTGGTATGGTTCCAAACAAGTACAAAGTTAAACAATACACAGACAGATCATACAGGAAGCAATCTCACTTGGCTCATTTGCATTTGTGTATCTATGAAAATTGCAAAATTTACTCTACCACTCCGATCGACTATAATCAATTGTAGAGCTTTTAGAGACATCGGTGTGAAACGAAATAAACTGCTGTGGCTTCTGTTTGTCCTTGAATTTACTTCATAATAAAATACACCACAATGATAAAGAAGAATCACATCGGGCGTTCCAGTCTCGCCATTAAAACAGATAAACTTTGCGTTAGATATGATTTCCTTTCAGAGTGGCGTTTAGTTTGCAAGGCGATCCAGTGGCAGAATCGTTTCCACTACAACCTTTTCGTTAATCACTATCGTTCTTTGTGTTCTCAGTTTAAATACTTCTAAGCTCAAATTTGTCGCGATCGATAAATAAATTACCAGCCAAGTTCTGGGTTCGATTCTTTTGTTTTCGTCTCACTCTCTTAAAATCAGTTACGGTACACAAATCTTCGGCCCATGGCGAGTTTTTCACGAGAGGAGTGACACATCCAATGGAGTATATTGCTGCCACATTAAAGAAACGATAAAATGTGATATACGCTCGGAGAGAAGATTTGTACTCACTTTAAATACGAGTAGGTTAGCTAAATAAAGCATAAAGGGGAAAGGGATTGATAGTTGACGGTTGAAATCCTGTGAATAAAGGACCGAAGGAACTCCCTAATGGAGATATGTAGATGGTATTTACGGGTTCTAGTAGTCTCTGTAGAAAGACATCAGTCTCTAATACAAAATGGAAATTTTCAGCAACACCTCGTACAAGTACACAGACAAATGCATACACGCAAGATCAACAAAATATACTCCAACCAATGAGCCATAAATGTCATTTAATGTGCACACTATTTAAATATGTGCAATTAATAGATACTTGCTTTGGAGACATCTGTCTAGGCAGGTTTTTATTACCCGCATTGTGCCTCCAAAGCAAGAAACTATTAGTAGCTCTATCTTTATACTGGGTACATTAAATGATACACACACACACACGCGCGCACATATATATGTATGTGTATATATAACGAGAGGGTGGAAGTGTATAAAAGAGAGAAAGGGAGGGAGAGATAAATATATATATAGAGAGAGAGAGAGTGAGAGAGAGAGAGGGGGGGAGTTAATGGGTTCAATATGAGTGTCTTATAACTTTCTGCATAAAATACTCACTTTAAAAAAAGAAAATTGGCAGAGATAGGTTTTCGATGGAAAAGATTGAGACCGTGGTGATAAAATGTTGAAAAATAACATGTATTTATTGGAAATATACAAATGAGAAACTTGTCTTATTTAATTATACTTTAACGTAATAAATATATTTCTTTCGAGCCTTTTGTATTTCTTTCATCATTTTAGATAACTACAAGAAATTGTTTGGTAAAAGTCAAATGATAATTATCGTGCGCATGCAATATTTCCATGTATTACCAATGATTGTTAAAGTATAAAGGGCAATACGCACCCTTTAAAACAACGTTTAGCACTCTATGTTTGCATATATTTCAACAACTAATCAACAGGAAGGAGGGACGAGCACATCTCTTTCTAATACACCACTCTCCACCACATTGATGAGATGGAAGTTACCTGTAAAAGGCCCACAGTGGCTAGCAAAATACCGGTTGGCATGAAATAATGTATAAACGTTTGTAAATGTGGGTAGAATGGTTTGAGCGGTCGTTAGATGTAACATAGTGGGGGTAAAAACAGGAGGTATTGTTGGGCAGAGGGACTCGGGTATAGAAAGACTGCTTGCTAAATGCTGTTGGTTTCCTCATACCAACACCAATGAAAAAAGGTGTTCCGGCTATGACCATCCCATTTGGTTTCAGATGCAGTGGTATATGCTTCTCAGACTTCAATTTCCATCGGAATACTATAATACATATACACACATCATACACATAGCATTCTTTCGTCTTGCCTCTCAGAACTGTCCAAATTCGATGATATGGGACAATATTATTGTTCGTTAATTTCTGTGAAATATTTTTTATTTATTCACTTTTGTTTGAAAATGAAAGCGAGGAGAATGTGAAAGATGTATGTATGTGTATATGAAATGGACGTGTATGTGTGTGTTTGTGTGCGAGAGAGAGAGAGAGAGAGAGAGAGAGAGTGAGTGCTACTTAGACATCACTCTCTCTCTCTGTCTGTCTCACACACGTACATATAAACAAGACGTATGCATATGTATTTATGTATGTACGTATACATGACAACACACCACTTCACACACGCACGCTCTCTCTTTCTCTCATACACACACATACACACACGTCCATTTCATACATCATTCACTTTCTCCTCTTTCACTTCCCATCACCATTATTATTATTATTATTATTATTATTATTATTATTATTATTATTATTATTATTATTATTATTATTCAGGTCACTGATTGGAATGGAACTCGGAATGTTGGAGTTTGTAGCCCGCGCTCTTAACCACTACGCCATATGCCCAAACATATATGTATGTATATATATATATGCCCGGGCATATATTCATACATACATATATACATGCACACGCACACACGCACATATATATATATATATATATTTACACACACACACACACACACACACACACACACAGATATATATATATATTTATAGTGTATGGTCTTCTCCTGATCTATGATATTGTAATGATATTGTAAGATATATATATATATATACATGGATGTGGGAATCAAACCTATGACAGCAGAGCGAAGTCTAAACCTCAGTGTTATATTTTCTGAATTCCTCATCCTACTTTAACGTGAATTCTGATACATGTAAAACTTTGCTCTTATAGTATATTAACAACAATAACAGAATAATATGAGGCGTAGGAGTGGCTGTATGGTAAGTAGCTTGCCTACCAACCACATGGTTCCGGGTTCAGTCCCACTGCGTGGTACCTTGGGTAAGTGTCTTCAAATATAGTCTCAGGGCCAACCAAAGCCTTGTGAGTAGATTTGGTAGACGGAAACTGAAAGAAGCCCGTCGTATATATGTATATATATATATATATATATATGTGTGTGTGTGTGTGTGTGTGTGTGTGTGTGTGTGTGTTTGTGTGTCTGTGTTTGTCCCCCCAACATCGCTTGACAACCGATTCTGTTGTCTTTACGTAGCGGTTCGGCAAAATATACCGATAGAATAGGTACTAGGCTTACAAAGAATAAGTCCTGGGGTCGATTTGCTCGACTAAAGGCGGTGCTCCAGCATGGATACAGTCAAATGACTGGAAAAAAGTAAAATAGTAAAGGTCCACATTGGTATTTAGTAATGTGCAAGTGCGTTGGGGAATTGAGGAAAGCATAAATACGAAAGCGCTGGCGGGGCGGTGTAGGTAAGAAGTTCGCTTCACAACCTTAACGACAAGATTTCGGAGTCTCGGCATAAAAGCAAAACATTCGGAAATACAAAGATATCTTACTCACCCAAAAGAAACAAAAGTTCCCCAGGCGTTCATTATGTCAAGGCTTAGTTTCTTTTCGTCTTTTGTTGCGTTTAATCTATCATCTGTGACGGCATTACCGAAAACAAATGGAAGTTCGTCTGTATATGAAGCCGCCATGATTGGATCTTTTCGTGCAAACGATGGTCTCGGAGTAAAATAATAGAAATATACCTGTGACTCAGTTAATTTGGGTAATAATCTTTGGATTAAAGTAGAGTATTTTCCATTGTAGGCATTCAGCAGTCCCCTTCTATAAGAATCATCTTCTGGGAGATATTTGGATAGAACCGCCGCTTTTACGTAGATGTTAGAGCTTCTAGTTTGAAATAGGTTGTCATCATTAATTATAACATGGTCTTCAAGTGAACGCATTTTATTCAATGACTTGAGACTCCTGTCGAACAATTGTCGACTGTTAATATTTTTTGTAAATTTTACAGGGAAGCCATCTTTGTTTATTCCAACAAAACAGTGAATATTTCTTTTCTGTTTAGTATTGTGGTGAAATGTATATCTTAATTTGTGGGGTACATAATTATTATCCACAACTGGAACAAATGTATATTTGGGAAACGTCTGAGTAATGTTGACGAGTCGCTCTGTAGTTTGGTTCTGGAGACAGTCCAATAAAACCATATTTTGTTGTGTTGTTAATGTCCCAAAATCTGCGATCTTCAGAACAGGTATTTTTGCACAGTCAACCATGGTAAGAGCTTTGAGAATTACTTTATGCTGGTCTTTACCTTGAATGAAAGAACCACTTCCGATGATTGCTCGTTGAAATAGACCCTCGGTGTGTGGACTTGCTATATGATAAAATATACTAGATGCCCCAGAAGATTCTCCATACAGTGTTATTTTAGACGGATCTCCTCCAAACCGTTCGATATTATCCTTTACCCAATTAATGGCCATGTTCTGATCTAATAGACCTGCATTTCCCGGCAACAGTTTGTTGTGAAAGCTCAAAAATCCAAATATGTCTAATCTATAGGCCATAGCCGCTATAATAATATTGCTTTGGCGGCAAAGAAACGTAAAGTCTATAGTGTGAACCTGTCCAAACATAAAACCGCCGCTGTGAATCCAAATCATAACTGGTTTCTCTGACAACGATGTTAAGTTCGTAGACTGGGAGGTGACCATACCAGGTATGTATAGGTTTAAATAGAGGCAATCTTCTGACATTATTTCTGGTCTACTGTTGGGATCAGAATGTGTTCGTTGCATGCAAGCTGCAGAATATTTTGTGGCATCATAAACTCCAGTCCAAGATTCAGCAAGAACTGGAGGGACAAAACGTAATTTACCGATTGGTTTCTTGGCGTAAGGAATCGCTCGGAATTCTGTGACATTTGTGGAGGTATTGTAAATTCCTCTAATGTATCCATTTGTGGTGCGGACGAATGTATCAGCTGCTTGACAGCAGCGAAAGTTCCAGTGAATGCCAAACAGTATGTAAATAATAACTATAGATAGGTGGACACTGGCATTGTTGAAGCAGCCAGTCAGCAGACGAACTAAAACCATGCTGAATTACTGTTATATTTTGGCTCAATCAGAATATTGTTTTGAAAGAAGGAAATATGTGAAAGCGGGAAGTGAGTTTGAAAAACAATCACGACTCAGAAGAGTGTCAATGATGACAGTAGAGGTCAGATGAGATAAGGGCTGATAGAGAAATATAAACAAAGGAGCTAAATATTAAACAAAATTGATATAACTGCACTCACTGTTTAGTTTACTGTGTGGTTGTTAATCTATGTTACACTCTAAATGTAGTCATTCAGAAATGTTTTTTAATGCCAGCACCCAGTTAATACTTTTCCTCTGGAATCCATCAAGTTTGTTGTACCAGCTCACCACCAAATAATAAATACGCAGAAAGAAGAGCGCGATACGAGATATAGATTGACACTGTTCATTGAATATATTATTATTAATTATTATTATTACTTAACGATATATCTGACGTTTACAGCCGCATCTCAATCGTTAAGACTATACTCAAGTCGCGGTCTTCTCATTCATTTACTTATATTTCTCTATTGCTAATTGTCATAGTTTTATATGGTTTATCTTGGATTTAAATAATGTTACCCTGATATAGTTGCATTGGTGTTTCGGTGCAGGAGTAAGGAGCTTCAAAGTCTAATTATATCACCAACATCATTTGTCAGCGGTGAGCAGGCCGTATCGTTAGAAAGCTGGGCAAAACCTTTAGCGGCATTTCGTCTAAGTCCTGAGTTCAAATTTCGCCCGATCAGCTTTGCCTACCATCCTTTAAGGGTCTATGAAATAAGTAGCAATTGGGCAACGGGGTTCACAATCCCTCTCCCTCCAAAACGTAGGACAATGCGGTTGGTGGAAATTCCTTTCAGGTGTTCTATAGAGGGTTAGCGGCGCAAAGTAAAACGACGTTCACGGGAAGACTCTGGGCGTTTACAAAAAAAAAAAAAATGACTGGTCTGTTCCGGAGAACTTTCGGACTGGAACCTATGGATAATTTCCTGAAATCCTTGGCCTAGCAGTTCTGCCAAGGAACATTGCACGTTCGGGATAAAGTCTACAGACATATAAGTGCCATCAGACGAGCTTGCCCGAGACATGCGCTGAGTGAAGAAACTGTTTTGCACGTTCTCATCCAGTACCTGAGCATTGTTGACTTGTGGGTTTATGTCGAACCTGCTGTGAGTTATCGAGTGGATCTAGCTATCGGCTGAATCCATTCTGAAGATCGTCCAACCGCCTTCGTTTGACCCGGAAAGGCAGGTAGTTTTGTGTGGTGGCCTAAGCAAAAGACGTTGTGTCGTGGGCCAGATTGAAAGAGATGAAGACAGATACACTTCTATTTAGCCAAGCGCTCATAAATATTATCTAGTTTCAGTTATAAAAGGAAGTGGGGGTAGAGAGAAGTGTTGGCTCCTCGCAATTTTGTTAAAAGGCGGGTGAATATGGCAAGCCTGTACCTGTAGATGATGTGGAGACGGGATTTGCCCTAGTGGTCAGGGCCTCCATAGACTTGTGGGTTTTCCATGAGCAGCCCTAGGAAGCCTCCCTCCTTTCGGAACTTAGGCATTGTTAAAAATGCATACTTTTGTAGTTTCTGCTTTTTGTACATCACTTATGTGACTCCAGATTGCATTCTACTCTACCATTCCCAAATGCTTTTTGTGAACCCGATGTGATTAATAAAGAAAGCATGATTATTGTTGTTATTATTATTCAGCAGTCTTATTTTTATCACACGCTTTCACTGCACTACCAAGCACAGCTCTATGTGCCTTGGGTATGTGCTGCCGTCTGTTGTGATATCTTCATTTTGACTGTATTGAAAGTGTTTTATGTAGGATGTGTGCAGTGCCTAGTAGCGTTATTTTTTCTGTTATATATACTTGTTAGTCATGGTGTTTTTCTTATGTATTTCTCTGAATGTTTTCTTATTATACCTAATGAGCCTACTATGATAGAAATAGTTTCTGGTTTTAGACTCCACATTCGAGTTACCTCTATTTTCAGGTATTTGTATTTTGTTTGAGAGGACACAAATAATAATGATGTATATTTTGGGGATCATCTTAGCCATGTGTTGAGAGGAAGACGTTGGGGTTTATATAATTTACCCCTGGAAATACGAATGTTCCTTTCATCATCCTTAAGTAATCTTTCAGAGACCTTTTGAGCGGAGGGGTTACTCAACCCGAAGAAAACTGTAACTGGGCCCCCACCTGCAAGGTCATGAACTACTTATCTTCATATGAGGTCACTATCTCGTGCGAAAATGGTTGTGTGGGATGCATGCGCCTGGTGTACCTTTATCTGACGGGCAGTCACGACAGGTATATTGGGTCTCGTAAATGTGTGTCCTCTCAAACAGTCTAATCTGTTGTGCGTGAATGAAATGGCCAAAGGGACCCTGTGACCCCTCTGACAACAGGTTGCTGTCCGCTCTCACAGATTCAACCAACGTAAGACCGAAAGCTCTCAGAGGTAAAGCAGCAGCGGCAGCAACAACATCAACAACAACAATTATAGTAGTCGTTGCTGCTCCCGCTGTTTTTGTTAAAGAGAGATATGAGAATAAAACAAACAAACAAACAAATGCGAAAAAGTGAAAAGCCAGTTAGAAATCTTCCCTCGAGATATTTCGTTGATTCGCAATGTACGAACATAAAATAAAAACGTGAGAGACAAGCTTGCAGTTAGTATTATGTCTAGCAAATAATATGTCCTTATTTACCTGAGATGTCAGTATTGTTTTGGTATTTAACTTCCTTTGTTGATGGTAATAAATGTTCTATTTCAACTTTCATGTCAACATGTCACCTCAAACCAGAAACATTCAGTTCGTTTGGTGCATTAACAACTCCATTGACAATAAAGAAATATAGTTTTACCGACAATGTAGATCTAGAACTGGTTACATACAACTGCGAAACAACTTTATCCGTAGTCACTTTAATTGGCAGAGAGAGAAAGAAAGAGAGTGTGTGTGTGTGAGAGTGTGAGACTGTGTGTTATGTGTGTAATAAACTTAGATACGAAGTAATATATATATATATATATATATATATATATATATATATATATATATATATATATATATATATATATATATATATATATATATATGGAGACACACACACACACACACATACATGGGCGGGTGGCCTAGTGCTTAGGGTGTTTCACTCACGATCGCCAGATCGTGGGTTCTATTACGTCATTTCTTGACCAAAACACTGCATGTCACGCTAGTCCAGTTCACACACCTGTAAATGTGTACACCTGCGATGGACTCCCCCCCGATCAAGGATGGATGTTGGCCTGCTCGCCTAGCCAACGCTGTGGTAACATTTGAAAGCCAAAATGATGCAATGTGCATTGTGACCATCGATGTATAACACCATCCAATACTTTCGTCGATTATTCTGAGTTCGAATTTCGCCGAAGTCGACTTTGACTTACATCCATTGGGAATCGAGGAAATAAGTACCAGCTGAGAATTGGGGGACAATGTAATCAAATTACATTCCCACCCCGAAATTCCTGGCCTTATGCCAGAATTTGAGACCAACATATATATGTAAGGCTAAATGAAATCGGTCACACACTAGAAAAATCTTCCATAAAATGTTAGTAACATCCTCATAAAAGATTTGATAACATTTTTTGAAAATTATTTTTATAAAATCACCTTTTCAATTCAGAAATTGTATTAAGTAGTTCTCACAGACTTCAATATATATATATGTGTATATATATATATATATATATATTGGCTTCAAATTTTGGTGCATATATAATGTGTATACATATGTATATGCATGTATGTATATACGTTATATATAGGTATGGTCTTAAATGAATTGTTTAAGGAAATTGAACAAGAGTATAGTGTAATATCTAATTGAAATATAGAACTATCGATCATAAGCGCTAACCATTTGGTGAGTAGCAATCCATTCATTTTCCATTTTAATTATTGACATTTCCTGATTGCTAATCTCATTAATTCATAAGGCATTTCTATTATAGTCTATTTTATTAATCATTGTATGTTCGGTATGTTCTTTTTTTCTACCAAACAATGTTATAAAGAAGCTCATTCAACGAAGGGAATATTAATAGAGTATATTGTTATCTATGGCAAGATCGTAGAGACTGAAAATCTAATTTCTTGTAGTCATGCCTGTGTCACTCTGGGAGGAGATCGTACACGCACCTTATAATTATTCATACCATTGTCTTGTCGTTGCCTATCTGAGTTAGCAATCTCCTCTGAAGCTGTATTTCACTATTATTTAAAAGTTTTAACATATTCAATCTTATTCAAGTCACTAATGAATTCGATGAAATAAAACTACGTGAAAAGAAATTTTATTACAAACAACTGTTTCACTTGTTCTCTCGAAAAGACTCGTATTTTTTTCTGTTATAATATGAAGAGTCGTTTAATGTCAACAGATTTATTTCATGAAACATAAACCTTTTTTGTCGACTTAGTCATTTAATATAATTCCATTCATAGCGAAGATGTCGATATGAATATTAAATTCGTCCCAGTACTTGACAGCTACTAATTTTATCCCACCACCACATCGGAAGAATAAAATGCAAATTTGAACGTGGCGCATTCTAGATTTGAACACAGATTACAAATGGAGAAACCTAAACGCTGCGACCAATTATCTTCTCTGTTCCACCAGTGCAATCAACCCTTCACCATATGATCTTATATTCTTCTTCCTCTGTAAGTTGGTGAGCTTGCAGAAGTGTTAGCACGCCGGGCGAAATGCTTAGCGGTATTTCGTCTGTCTCTTCGTTTTGAGTTCAAATTCCGCCGAGGTGGACTTTGCCTTTCATGCTTTCAGGTTCAGTGAATTAAGTACCAGTTGCGTACTTGAGTCAATCTAATCGACTGACATCATCCCCCCAAATTTCGGGCTTTGTGCCAAGAATAGAAGAGTATATTCTTCGTCAAGGTCGGTATAAATATGTCTCTATTAATATAATTCTAAATTGCTTGTATTCATATATTTCGGAGTTAATCGCTGAACGTCGTAATTAGAGTCTACAGTGAAGAGGTTTACTGGCGTGAATGGAACATCTAATGTATTCAATCTTTTTTAAACTGAAATACAGCAGAGTCGGATGTCATGTCCACAGAAATAATACAGTAACTAATACTATAATTTCAAATTTTGGGCACAAGGCCCGCAATTTCGCGCGAGGGTGTGAGTCGATTACATTGACCCCATTGCTCAATCCGTACTTATTTTATCGATCATGAAATGACTGAAACAAATAAAAGAAAGAATAAAAATCCTTTGCAAACTGTTTTCAAAACCTCTCTCTTAACTAAAAAGGAACCGAATTAAGCGTCCGTCTGCCTCCAGGACGCAGGTGAGAGAGACCCGACCCTCATATTGAGGGGTAGAAATATGCGCGGCGTGGGGACAGCTTGAAAGCAAGTTTATAATTGAATGGACGCTACACATAGGATAGAGAGAGGTTAGAGAACCCAGCATCACTAGAACACAAGCATTTTTTCTGAATACAAGATGTAGTCATCTCATGGTTTGTCATAGTTGAACGATGAGGTGGCTGTGTTCTTTCAGAAATTCTTAGGCCACATCATACGTGCAATCTCCCATGATTCAAACGGTAATTCGGTGATTCTCGACTTGACCGAGAGTAAAAGTGGTGCCCTCAGACAAACGACTGTCCATGCCTCAGCGGATACAAGACGGCTCGAATTCTTTAGACAGATAAGAAACATGTTTTCGGACGTTACTCTCACAACCATTATATGGTGTTGAAGTGGGTCAGGAATTGTATATTAGACCATTGTTGGGTGTGTTGTCGCTCTCATATTAATTTTCGCCGCATACTCCTCCAAGTTTATTCAAAGCTATTCTATATTTATTTCAGACTTACTGTCACGTTACTCATTACTCCAAGAACTGTAGTTGATTTGTTGCTGATGTTGACGTCCAAGCCATTGCTTGGACTACTCCTTCACTTACTTCTCATCCTAGTGGTCGCTGACACCAGTGTCCAATCGTTTGCCTTTCACCGACGTCTTCCTGTGGGTGGCTATATTTCTATATAGCATAGCAACCCAGTCATTCTCCGTGATCTGTCCCTGTGTAAGTTTATTTTCCTTTCCTCTTGCAATTTAACGATGCTCCCTTTGTTTCCAGTCAGGGAAAGCACACACCCTGCCTAGACTGACATCGGGCAGACAGAGACATGGTGGTTTGGTTTGTTCCGTATTCCGGTTTTTACCCTGTTGAATGTTTTTGCTTGAAGAATAATGTATAAATGGAATAATTCTATTGCTACAACATTATATTCCAAAGTCTGCCAGCGAGAGATTACGCATGCACATTTGGTTGCATTGTCATACGTAGTTTAGCTTCAAATGTCAAACCGTGCCTATTAAATACAGCTAATTCTGGCAGTCTTAACATGAAGGTAGATCAGGAGAAGATTATAAAATAAATTGTAGCACACAAAATGGACAAAAGAAATGCTATAATTGAAGTAGCTCAAGTATTATAAATATAATGTAACGTTACAGACACCAGTAAATATTAACGAGCGCTCTACGAATAGCAGAAATGTTATAAATGATAAGGAATAAAGGACCACCACATCATGACAACTATTCAATAACAACAGAAACAGCAACACCGGTAGAAACAGACCAGTTGTAGGAGCAACAATTGCCATAATTATCATTGCTCTAAATTTGTTATGGATTGTAGCTCTGACAAGAGAAGGGTTATCAGAGTATAATTATTTAAGGTCCCATGAAGCAGTGATCAAGTTACCATGAGATTAGAAGCTGGAGAAGCCAACAACAATTTCGTATGAACTTTATCTCTAGTTAAACTAGTTTATCATATTCTTGTCACAAACATTTGTGACGATTTATTATAAAACCTCTCTCCACTTCACTACAGGCTTAACAGTGTTTTATATGAATTGCACTTTATTACAAAAAACAAGTGAGGTGAAGCCGATACTATTCAGTTGCAATGAAGTTGAGATGTACATCGAAGTCTGAAACTATTGTAGCAAGATGTCTACATAGGTTAAACCAAAATATGTGTCTGTATACGAAATGAAATATTTTCTGTATACAAAGAAGGACAATTCTAAAGTTTAGGGAAATGCAGGCATATTTGTTGCTAACGAATCTAAAATAATTCAAACCCCAAAGAATTCCTCTCAATACATGACTATGATGCTCCTCAACTATTTCTGATAGCGATCAAAGATGTACATACCGTCCGCCACCAAGGGACATGCTCAACTGGTTAAGGTCAAGCAACTGACAAAGCAAATCTGTGATATTGAGCAGATTATTATTGTTGTTGTTGTTATTATTATTATTATTATTATTATTATTATTATTATTAAGGCGGCGTGCTGACCGAAACGTTAGCAGCATTTCGTCCGTCGCTACGTTCTGAGTTCCGCTGAGGTCGACTTAGCAGTTCGTCCGGTCGATGTCGATTAATTAAGTACCAGTGGAGTACTGAACTCGATGTAATCGACTCATCCCCCTCCCCACTAATTTCAGGCCGTGTGCCTATAGTAAAAAGGATTATTATTATGAAGTGGCGGTGGTGGTGAGCTGGTAAAACCGTTAACGCGTTGGAATAAAATGCTTCGTAGCTCTTCATCAGAATCATTACGTTCTGAGTTCAAATACGACCGTGGTCCGTTTTGCGTTTCTTCCGTTCAAAATCAATAAAATAAAGTCAGGTACTGAGGTCAATCTTATCGACTCCTGCCCCGCGAGTATTACCGGTAATGCGCCTGAATTTGAAACAGTTATTATTATTGTTGCTTCCTTTCGTAATTTTAGTATTTCTCCATCTGAACCAGCAATAAATTAATTTAAACCAATTTTATTCCAGTTGAGAACAAAACTAAAGTTAATTACTCCAACAGCTTGTGTATTGGTGACTGCTGCAGTCGTTGAAATATTTATCTTATAATGTCGCTGTAGTATTCTTTCCCAAACTTTTCCGTTATTTGTGTGTGTGTGTGTTATTGTCTGTCGAAACCATTATTTCGTTCCTAAAAGTATTTCTACGTCTGTTTTTGATGTACATCTCTTATCTCTCTTATCTCTGTTTCATTATCTTAACATGAGTTTGCACTTTCTTCTTTTTATATAAATTTCCCCCTTCTCATTTTTGAAAATCCGAATTTCCTGCCCATATCCCTGGCGAACACGTATTTTATAGGTGATAGTCTTTATTGCTGTTGTTGTTATTATTACTTGTCATCTGCAGCATACAAACGCTCTTCCATATACAGGAGGAAAATGGTTGAATTACCGTTCTATAGCACTCGTATTCGAATCCAGTTTTCGTTCAGCTTGTAGGTTAAAGATGTTAATGCGAGGCAGCAAAGGACATGTCTTCCTATTTGCTCATGACATGTTTGATGTCGCTGCTGCTGTTTATTTTTACTGATACTATAATCGTGTCTAATGTCTCCAGAATCCACGGCGGCCTCACAACTCTGCCATGACCTGATGTAATCAATAAATGCCATGACCAGACCTGTCTGTCTCTTTCTAAACTTAAAGCTGTGTCGATCACTAATTGATTTTTATAGCTATGTCAGCCTTACAAGCAGACACTCTGTTGTCTTGTAAATAGAACGTATTCGGTTATTTTGCGTTCTGAGTTCAAACTAAGCCGAAGACATTTTTACATTTCATTCACTTTGGTGCATAAAATTAATACCAGTCAACTACTGAGGTCAACATAGTCAACTAGTCATATCCATCAAAATTGTGGCACTTTTATGAGATATCATTATTATAAGGCCGCGGCCAGTTAGAAACGTCAGATCTTCTGGGAAAAATGTGTTGCTGTGCTTAGTTACAGCCCATTGCATTCTGGGTTCAAATCCAGGTGAGGTTATCCTTTTCGTTCAATTTTCTGAGGGCGAGAAGAAAATACCATTCTCACCCTGATTAAAATTTAATTGATTAAAATTATCTCTGAATATGTATCTTCCTGTGTATAGAAGAAAATGATTAATATTGTTATAATTCGGTAGAAAACCGGACAAAATACAGAGCAGCATTTAGTTAGGTTTTTTAGGGAACCTAATCAAATACTACACTGCATTCTTCTGTAGCCCTACTGTTAGCGTACACACATACTGGGAGACTTCTACAAGAAGACAATCAGCATGGCCAGTTGAACAGCAGCCCTCGTAGAGACCATGACCTCTACATGACGTTGAATGTAAGTTTGAGTAGCAGGAAGTCTTCGACTCAGGTATCCCCTACAGTGCCACTGCGATGCATTGAACTTAATCTCTGCAGATACAACAGTAACTTCAACCAGTTCTGCACGGGAAGCGTATTCTGTGGCATCACACTTGAGTTCATTGTCAAAACATTATTAATAAGTCGAGTTCTTTTCAATAGCTACATTACGAAGTGTTAGGGTTAGGGTTAATTTCTGGTTGTTAGTCAGTTGGTACAGATTTACATAATTTAAAAAAATAACGGGTATTCACACAAAATTTGAACACCTCTCTTTTACAGACCAAATTCATTTCTCAATTTCTTCTTTCTGAGAAGCAGCTTTCTATATTAAAAAACACATTTCACATTTAACGACAATATTAACTCGGTGTTCAAGAATATTCTCACAGATTACACACAGAGCAGATGTTTCCATGACAGATTTAATCCGATTTACACACCAAGTTAGATTTAATGACCGAAAACCAAAAATAGATCCACTACGATATTTTTATATGTTTTACAGTTGTTGTTTGATTCCTGTTCTGCTTGGAAATGAAATTTATATTGTATTAATACTTTTACAAATCCGATACTGTTTATCTTTACGAAAATAGAGATTTCACAATAGCAAGAGAAAAAAAAAAACAACAACCAACAAAACCACAATAACAACAGTCAACAAAACCTCTTGACAAAAATAAAAAAAAGGAAATATTATATAACCTGGAAATTATCATTCTCAGGTGTGGAATATGGCAAAACATTTAAGTATTTCATCTTAAAATATCTGAGCAGCAAGAAATACGTTACCTCCGATCAGATACGAACTTTACATATCTAAAGTATGACTCATATAGCAGTTGCAGTTCAACACAAATAAATCAATATATATATATATATATATATATATATATATATATATATATATATATATATATTTCGGTTTTGTATTGGGTTTGCAAGATTCTTTATGTGAGTTCGTGTGTTGAAACATATTTTATTGTGTCTGGAGAGAGTCATACTCTTTTAAAGCCTTATTAATTTAACACGCTCACCGATTTCCATTCATTTACTTATCTAGTTTTACTAAAATTTCGTTGCGACTTGCAACCTTTGAAAAGGCTGCAAGTCACAACGAAAAGTCAGTGAGTGTGTAAAATACATATATATAAATACATATATATATATTCATATGTATATATTACGAGGTGGGAGGGCTAAGCAGTGATGCGTATAAATCCAATGCAATTACCAGTTCAAATACTTGTGACACGTTGAATCTCGTAAACAAGCCATTCCCTACGTTTTGTATGGAGAAAATTCCTCGCTGAAGACAAATGGTGTAAATACACCTAAAATCAGCATGCAGCGCCATCTATCCAGACCTTGAGATACAAACATTTTGGAGTGGTTATCTCCTCTTCAATCACAGAAACCGGACGGGGGCGCTGCGAGCTGATAAGAGAGATTGTTTCTCTTATGCTGTTTTTAATACAAGTGGTAGAGCTAATCGGCGCTAACCGGCGGCTCACACTAAACAAATTATGGGGTGGGAGCACTAAGCGGTGGTGTGTATAAATTCAAGGTTCAAATATGCCTGTAGCATATTCGAACGTGTAATATCTATTGAGAAAAAAGAGGTAGAATTTTGGATTATTCTTTTATTAACGCTGTCGTTCATTTATCGAACTCTTGACGGCAAAATCAAAATGTAAAAACAGAACGTTTCGTTCTTCATTTTTATGAAACGGATGATTTTTTCTTTTGTTTTGTTTGGAAGAGGAAAGGATATTTTTGTTTTTTGTTTGAGGGGCGGGTTGGGGAAGTGAGGAAGAAAAGCAATGAGGTGGGAGAAAATAGAGAGAGAGAGAGAAGTTTCAGGACAATCAAGAAAGAGGGAAAAAAAGTAAAGGATGGGGAAAGGATAGAGAGAGAGAGAGAGAGAGAGAGAGAGAGAGAGAGAGGGGGGATTACTTTTCAATTTGATGTGGTCAGCCCATTGAAATTTCATTACAAAGCATCTTACCTTCTCTTTCCCTTCTCATTGTATACCTATCGACATATTTGTAAATAAACCAGTAGTTATA
>NC_068983.1:2309989-2311926 GCF_001194135.2 Octopus bimaculoides | reverse complement strand
TATATATATATATATGAGCATGTATATGCATTTATGTGTGTGTATTACAGTAATATACATAGTAGTTTTAGAATGTATGTAATAAACTAATAATGTATGTTAAGATTTTTATTTTCGTGGCGAATTTCAGAGTCAATTAAATTGATCTTCAGTATTACTGGTATTCTATTTCTTTTCCCTCAGATTATTAGGAAGCTCAAATGACGCTAGACTCAAATTTCGCTCTGTATACATATCAAAGGGCAGAAGTAGGATGTCTTGGCATTAAAATAGGTGAAAACCTGATCTGAGGATATTTTGCGCTGTGATGTGTATATATACATTACAAACAATGTCATTGATGCTAAAGTTGAAATGTCATCAACTACACCAGGATATGACAAGTATTGTCGTTCGAATTTAGAGCTTTATATTGTAAAATGCGTCTTCCATTACTTTTTATATTCGGCCTGCTGTTACATGTAGGAAATTGACACATGTATCCATACTTGCTGCTCTCACCCATCCCCCAAGTCCATTTACTCCAAAGCAGTATAAATCAATTTACTCCTGACATTCATCTTCAAAAGGGAATTCGGGGACTTTGACGAGGAGCACTTAGAGAGAGGGTAGTATTTCCCTCTTCGACTCAAACTTCTAGCCTCACACTACATCGTTACCCATAACCGTCAGGTGGTGGTAACGTACACGACACTTTGACGAATCAAACTGACAGAATGATAATCTATCATCTTATCTTTTTCACTATAGCTAAACACCAGAAAGCAAAGCAAGGTATTGTGGATTGTGATATCAGTTTCTATCAGTCAAATATGGTGCAACAGAGTCGCTTATGGTGTGATTGTGTTGATCAAGTGTGATAAGACCTCATACTATGCATTGGTACTTCACTTCTCTCATTTCTCTTCTTGTGAATTTTACCTGTTATGTTTCTTATCTCTGAAATTCCAACCTGTTTTAATCTCCTACATTCTAATACCAAATTTAGCGATACATAACTCCAATATAGAACCTCCTATCTCGAACGTTTTCTATCTTCTAGATGCACAATGCCAAACATTTTCTAATGTCAAATATGTTCTAATGTCAAGAATACTATAATACCTAATGTCCTCGAATGTCTAAACAGTCCCCGATGTGCTACGAAGCTTAATTTTTTTTATAATGTTAATAAAACATACAATCGTCATCAGCCAGAAACTCCAGAATCCTCAAGTTGTGATTCGATGCCATTCATTGAATGCTCGGTATATCAGCTAAATTTCTCTCTAATCTGATCGTCAAATGGATTCATTATTCAATGTAGTCCTTGATTGGCCAGTATCTTAATCCGACGGGATGGGCTTGGTTGGAAAATATTTCTTTGTTTTAGGTCTGCTTAATCTAGTTACAAACCATATCTAAGCGAAAACGACATCATCACCTGAAAACGTAAGTTTTATCTTCAATTGTACAGGGAAACAAACTGAAAGTAATGTAATATGCAGCAGACGTCGAGGTATTAGGACAAATACTTGTATGAGAGTGCACCGGCATTCCTATTATATCTTGTCCATTTAGTGATATAAGTCTTACTAAGACACTACCATCTTACCAAAACAGAACAGGCACCGAAGAGGAGCTGAAGGAATATACTTCAAGTTGTAAGAAACAAAATCTCTCATTTCTGCTGCGGAGTACGGATCTTCTTGAGTACGGTAAGTCGCCATGCATTTCGGTCCTCTGTCATCTCGCCTGAGAGTTTCAGCGCCCTGAGGCCGTTTTTCAGTACTTCATCTCAGCTTTGATTCCAGCTGGACCAGTGGCTTTCTCGGTTTTCATGATTTTAATTGCCTTAGCTACCATACTGCTGTCCATTATTTATACATTACACAATTAACTGTGTTATATATTATCAGTTATATATATATATATATATATATATATATATATATATA
>NC_068983.1:2307342-2307914 GCF_001194135.2 Octopus bimaculoides | reverse complement strand
ATATATATATATATATATATATATATATATATACATACATACATACACACACTCGATAACTTTGACAGTTGACAGGCAGAGTTTGCATGAATTGAAACTTTACGTTGTTGATTGGAGAGAACGTATAGAGATGTGGAGAGATATGACACTTGGGCTAATGGAAATTCCGTGTATTTGGAGTAGACACAATTGATTCAACGCATTTTGGTGTTAGTATTTATCTAGGTGCCTGTGTATATCATATCGTGTCCTTCTCTGTGACAGATGGAGGATCTACTTTTCTTATCTTGTGTTGACGTACGTTCATCTTTATGAGAGGCTGCCATATTGGAAATTTCCAATTTCGAACTGACAAGCTTAATTCTAATTGGGGCTCCACTCTAATTACAAATGCTCATCTAATCGGTATTGGTAATATTTACTGGTTGTATAATTTAGATAATAATCGGTGATCTTTCTATGGGGTAATTATATAGAATTATATCTCTCTCTCTCTATTTCTCTCTCTCTCTCTCTCTCTCTCTCTCTCTCTCTCTCTCTCTCTCTATATATATATATATATATATATATAT
>NC_068983.1:2305085-2307006 GCF_001194135.2 Octopus bimaculoides | reverse complement strand
TATATGTATATATATTATTCTATTCTTGGAACAATGGATCTTGAAGCAGAAAGGCGATAAATAAAAGTATATGAATATTGCATTCAAAACACATTGGTTTGGGAACAAGACAAATACTACCTGTGGAATCCGAACCCACGTCCTGTAGATATGACAGGAATTTTAACGTTCAAGCAAAGGGATGTTTAGAAGTTTTCTATCGATTTTAGAAACTTTATTCTTGCCAGTGAGAATTCTTTGATGTTGACGTCACAGGAATTTTAAAACTTCGAGGAAACGGGAAATAATTCAGTTTTGGAACAGTTGATCTCGAAGCAGAACTCCACTACAATTTATATATGATTATGAGATAACTTTAAGAGACGCTTTTTATGACAACCTAACTCGATTAAATCGTAGCTAACCATATCCACCATCTGAACAATAATAGAATCGCCTACAGCATTATCTTGTCAATCATTTCTGCAGAGATCGCATGGAGATTTTAAGAGAAAATTCTCATTCCCATCTGAGCTTCCAAACTTAGCGATAACTCTTTCAGTTGATTGTTTAAAACATTTCATTTTTATTCTTTTTTTAACTGTAGATCGGTGTGTTCTACCTAAGTCAGATTTATATACATCTTATTCTTGCTTGCCTGTTTTTCAGACTTCTAATTTTTTTAACCCAATCAATCCTGAACTTAACCCTCGACAGAGGTGATTTTTAACTTGCCTATTTTTATATTTTACAGAACTACTGCAATACTCACACACGTACAGAAATAGACACACATAAATACACCTAAACATACACAAACAAACGTATACACTTATACATACACATACACTCATACACAAACACATTCATATATACACACATAAATTTCCCACTACACGACGAAATAATGAACAGCTTCCTTTAGACAAAGAGGGAGAATTTTGTGTGACGGTTTAAAAAAGCTCTAGTCGGCCCTAGCGAACACACTCCACTTCAGCATTGTTATGCTGCATGCAAACATCACTAACGTCTCATCTGGTCCAGTAGAAAACACCAACATGGATATGTGACGACAATCACGCAGAGTAAATCCTGCTAGGCGTCTTCCCTCTGTTCAAAAGCTGGTTTGCCATGACGCTTCAATTTCCTCTGTGTTGCACTGCAAGCATACAATTAGCCAGAAGTACACGGGTAACACGCACACAATTGCTCAGACGACCAGAGCAACTGAAAAACACACAAATAAATGTATATGCACATATGTATATACACACACACAACCACACGCACACATACACACACGCATGCACACACACGCTCATACATACATATTTATATGTATGTATGTACGTACGCGTGTGTGCGTGTGTGGATGTATAATTACACATCAGTTAAGGTATGTATCTAATGCAAATAATTGATTTAATACGAAATCAAGCGACGTTTCTGTTTTCAACTTCCAAGGCAGATCTTAGAACCGACAACAACAAGCGAACAAATTTCATAAATTGTATAATCACGTGTTCGAAAGGTAAGAGAGTACTGCTTGCTTCGTGGTGACGCTTTGTGGCGACGCTTTGTGGCGACGTTCTGTGGTGAGGCTTCGTGTCGACGTTTTGTGTCGATGACACCTGGGAGTAGTATTCAAGTTCTCCACTGGGTTCACAGGGTAGCATTTTTGTTGGTTGTGAATGATCTCAGAATCTATCAAGCTATTTGTTTGCACAGTATTGTTATTTTGATAAAGAGCAGATGGAATGTGACATCACAACTCATGAGATTCCCAGCTAACACGCCGACTCTGACTCCAGGTTTGAACTACACGCTGGCCTTATGTATTCCCATTGTGTATACACACTCACACACACACACACACACACACAGATATATATACATATATATACATATATATGTGTGTATATATATATATATATATATATAT
>NC_068983.1:2301138-2304746 GCF_001194135.2 Octopus bimaculoides | reverse complement strand
ATATATATATATATATATACATATATAAATATATATATATATATATATATATGAAGTATATAAACATGCGTGTATATGTGTGTGTATATGGTGTATATGTGTGTGCGTGTTTGTGTACCTATATCTATGTGCTGGCAATATAAGAGCGGAAGCCATACTGAAACCTCATCGAAGACAGGAAATCTGGTGTAGGTCATTGGAACTAATATTTTAACATTAAGATGTCTATCAATCCGACTAATTACACCTAACACTAAGCTATATAGATTTCCTTGTTGCCGTTCAGTATGGGGGTGTTCAACATTTTCATTAATTTTATTCATGAGTAGATAAAAGAGATTTCTCAAATCTAAACTATCACACACACACACACACACACACACATACACACACACACTCATGCTTTCATTAGCTTCATTTTACTCGCCGTCGCCTTCTCGCATACATAAACACCTACGCTCTTATATGTATATGTTCCTGGTATAATGTGTGGAAGGAGAAAAAGACATAGAGGGGGAGAGATTCTTATATACATGAACGTGGGTGCATAATATGATATATATATGTGTGTGTGTGTATGCACATATAAGTTTACGAGCTTAAGCGTGCGCGTGTTTAGTGATTCGAAAGAGGTAATTTGTATCTAATAAAGAAAATAAAGAATTCGCCCACTATTTCTAAGTACTATTACAAGTCTATTAGTAGTTTATTCATTGCGTAATCTAATTTCCCTCGTGTTAGAATCTCAAGTGATGATTAGCCATATTGTTTAGTAGAATGACCTGCAGATTATTTCTTACCCAACAGATTTTCCTCTTCACTCACTGACGATGAAATAGATTTTGCTAATACAGAATGCTGACGTTTTATTTATTGTATTTCACACAACACAAATTATGAAGAGATAACTACTACATATGCGTCATTATGAAGCTCTCGAACCTTCCAGCTGCTGTTGACTGAAATCACAACAGTTCAATTTATTAACTCTGTCATCTCACAGCCATTAACATCACTGACTGCCGTTCAATCCATCGATTTGTATATTTGTCCGTCTTTCTCATTCTGGGAAAGTATGCACATAGCGATCTATCTATCTATCTATCTATCTATCTATCTATCTATCTATCTATCTACCTATCTACCTACCTATCAATCCGGCTATCAACCTACCTATCTATCAATAAATCAATCTATCTATCTATCTATCTATCTATCTGTCTGTATGTCTTGCTGTCTGTCCATGTAAACGCATGAACACACAACACAAGCATACAAACCCACACGCTTATATGATATATTTATATGTACACACTCATGCACAAATATATTTATAAATATATTTGTATGTGTGTGTGTACATGCACGAATGCACACATCTATATATAAATACATGCACCCAATGGCTTTGATTTCAATACTAAATTGAAATCATTCGAGAAGATCAGATTCCTATTGTGTTCTTCAAATTCCTGCTGTTAAAACAACTGTACTCTTCATGCCTGTTTCATTTGATAAACATCCATGTTCATTTTTTGCGAAAATTATGTCAGTTCACAATATTTAAATATATGTCTTTGTTTACTTACTGGGGCAGAATGATTTAGTCCACAATGAAGCGTGTATCTCTTAATTTTGAGTATATTCTTTTCAAAATCTAGTGTCAATGAAATTAATGTGTTGGTTGAAATAATTATAAATCGTTACTTATTTGAAGTCAAAACAGGGAGGGAGTACACGGTTCTCATTTAAAGAATAGCGAGTTGCAGGATATGTACAATGAGGGGGAGTAACTATATGGAATGTTCCTCAAATTGCCGTGACTGAAAAATTTGGGGAGTGGAGGGAGAGGGAAGGTGAGAGAATGAGTTGCAAGAAATTGTTAACTTTGGAGAAATAAGAGCAATGTTAATGCAATGATAAATATTAATGGAAAATAAAATATCGTTGTGGAATTCCAAGAACTATTTAAATATAAGTTGAAAGAAGGCGGTGAGCTAGTAGAAAGGTTAGCAGGCCGGGCGAAATGCTGAGAAGTATTTCGTCTGTCTTTACGTTCTGAGTTTAAATTCCGACGGGGTTGACTTTGCTTTTGGGGTTGATAAATTAAGTACCACTCGCGTACTGGGATTCATCTAATCGACCCCTCCCCCACAAAAAAATCGTGCCCTGTACCGAGAGAAGAAAAGAATACAGGGATAGAAGAATGCTAGGAATACTGATAAATACGTACAAATCTGAAATACTAATAATACTGGTAATTATGTACAAATGTTTCTGGAATAAAATTTCAAGACTTTTGTAAATAAAACATTAGCAATATCGGTCGCACATACATAGTGTAGATGTTTGTTTAAACGTCAATTTGCTGAGGGATAGCGTCGATGAAAAGCTCCCTACATGGCATCGAATGTTAATGAACATCGGGCGTTCTAGGCCAGGTGAGACAAATCGCTCCGAAGCGCGTTTAAACAGAACACACACACACACCAACAATGTTTACCTTACTAGAGCTGCAACTTTTCATTTACAATTTAATATTAACATTTTGAATTAAAAGTCTTTTTCTATACCTAACCAGTTTTATGAGCCAGCGAAAATGTTATAAGTAGAAACAATTCTTTTTACGGCTTCGATTAAGTTTAGGTAGGTGACACATACTTTTTAAAGCTTTTGCTTATTATTCAGTTCAACGTGTAATATTTTACCATTAAATATAAAGTGCGAATGTTACAGATTGATCTTCTGTATTATAATTGATGTCTCCGTTATCAATTCTGAGGCTAAGGCTGCACTAGTAGCGGATATATAACTACCGAATTCAGGATAGTCGATATAAAATTTTAGATCAATGGTTGATTTTCTCGACAACGGTTACCTACTAGACAACATAGCACCTATTTTAGTATCCGGTCATTTAGTCAATATTTAGCCGCTTTACACCTCGGTGTACGTAGCCAGTCAAGAGGAAAATTTCAATTCCATTGGCATAAGCAGCCATTAATATTTTTACTTTGTTCCTAGTGTAAAAAAGAATGTACTCCCCCGGACAACACGAAATTCCATTCGCAGCTCCCTCTCTAAACAATAGCAATCACTACCACGACTATTTTTTTCTCAATTCCAGAATTTTATTTCAAAAAGTTGTTTTATTAGGAAAGAGTTGATTTGATGTCCGACTGCGGCCCATGGCATCAATCAGATTTCCATCTCACCAGACATCACTTTAGTGATGGTTTTTATACAGTATACCAACCCCGTCTCAAACTGACTTGGTTAAATCATTTGATCAAATCATTGTCCCAGAAGAATATTGCAGGCGAAGCCGTAACCGTGTTTCTTTCAATCAGTTTAAATAACTGCCAATGACATTTAGCTTTGCAAAGAGTACATTGGACTTGCAGTGCCATTAGAAAGATGGATATTCTTTCTAGACTATTTCAAACCAAATGTCATTCGCAGGAATTTAAACCATGCTGAAATAATTGGAAAGGCTGATTTAGGAATATCGTATATAGATAATCTCGCTTAGCTACTCCTATCGGATGTTATATATAATATATATATAGTATGTATATATATATATATATATATATATATATATATAT
>NC_068983.1:2300144-2301128 GCF_001194135.2 Octopus bimaculoides | reverse complement strand
TATATATATATATATAAGTATGTGTGTGTATGTGTGTGTGCGTGCGTGTGTGTCTATCTATCAATCTATCACCCTCGCTCTCTCTGTCTACAAACATACATACATACATCAATACATACATACATACATGCATAAATACATACATTCATACATACATACATACATACATACATTCATACATACATACATATATATATATATATATATATATATATATATATATATATATATATATATTTATTAATTTATTTATTTACTTTTTTATGCAGAAATACATATGTAATGCACACAGATACACACTCATAAATACCTATATTATATACCACGTATATGTATAAGTGTGTGCATATGTGTCCCTTTATATCTATGTATAGGTATATAAACGCACAAGCAATGTTTTGTGAGATTGAAGCAATATATTTCTGTTTAATAGTAACAATGAGTTATTGTCCCATCATTGCATTTACATTATACATTGTAGAAGATCTGTACACGACACTGTCCACCCAGCGAGCTTCTCAAAGTAACACCATCTAGTAATATACTGGGTGGGGCTTTTGGTTCCTATTAAAAGCAACTTCTGAAATAACATTGAATATCCGTCGTTTTTTCATTAAAGTGGCAATTTCACCGAAAATTTGTGGTCATTTGTGCAACCCAAAAGCTCAGTTTAAACAATGTTTGGTGTTAATGTGTTCTGAGCTCTTCGTTTAAAACGACTCATTTTTCATAATTTAGATTTAGTCTCACAATACTGCAATAGTGTAGCATGTATAGTTGACTTCAGGTGTATTGTGCAAAGAAAACAGTGGTAACCTTTCCCTGACAAGTCTGTGATTTGCAAGAGATTGGGGTGCCATACACTGGGTTCTTTAGTTCGGTATGAATCCAAACTTTTGGAGATCAACGTTATGGATTTATGAACATCGAGCTTTCGATTTTTATCATCTTACGTACTGTTCTGGCTTCTTGACAATATATATA
>NC_068983.1:2294389-2299794 GCF_001194135.2 Octopus bimaculoides | reverse complement strand
TATATATATACTGTAATAGTCTGGGTTTCAAGGGCCGGCAATTGTTCAACATCCTGCCAGGCAACCTCAGAAATCTACGTGGTGTTGATGTGGAAGTTTTCAAGGAACGCCTGAACAGGTTTCTATCTGAGATACCAGATGAACCCAGATGTGTTTCATCTCGTATCTCAGATGTGGGTTCATCTGGTATCTCAGATAGAAGAGCAGCTCCATCCAGAGAAGAGCAGCTCCGTCCAACTCGCTACTTCACCCAAAACAATACCGGAAACAACACCGAGTAACTACAGCTGATGCACCAGCATGACCACAGCCTGGGATATAAAACCAGTAAAAGATAAAAGATAAAATAAAGATATGGATGTATAAACGCCCTCGCGTAGTTTGTATCGCGCATGTACACACACACACACACACACACACACGTGTGTGTGTGTGTGTGTGTGTGTGTGTGTACAGGACGGGTTTCGCAACACAACAGACCATGTGCTCAGAACTTGAAGCCTGGCTGGAAATACAAGGCGGTCGTGCCCCAGCATGAGCGCACTCTAGTGACTAAATCAAGTAAAATTTAAAAGATAAATTGTATGTATGTGTGTGAGTATATCCGTTTGTGCTTGTGAGTGTGTATTTTTATTATGTATATATATATATATATATATATATATATAATGTATATATGCATATAATGTATATATACTTCTATTGATGCAGTCCTATGTGTGTATTTCTTTTGTGTGACACCAGTTCGGTGTATTGTAAAATAAACTGAGGCGCTGTTGTTGCGTGAGTAAATAGTTCAAATGCTTTCTTTGTTGTTTCTGTGACCATCTGAACTCTGTTGAGAAGTTCGTTGTTGTTTGAATACCGGTTCCTGCTTTTATCTTTCTTACAACTCACCTACGATTTCTCAGAATCTTTAAATCACCACCCGTTTCGTTCTGCTCATGCCCGTCTATATAATTACCTTTCCTAAAATTTCGTTTATGTCATTTTCTTATATTTTTGATATATTGTTTGTTCTTTTTACTTATTATTTCCTGTTATTTGTTAGTCAAAAAGGTGTTGTTTAAAGATTTCGTTATATATGCATAGACATGTGATAATATTTTACAATGAAACGTCCAGCATATAAAACAAAATATTAAAACTGCAACAAGACGAAGTTGGCACAAAAATATATTATGTCACAGAATAGACAAACTGTAACTAGTGGGAATTTTAATGAACAATGAATATAACAAAATTCGAACACTTGCTTATAGAAAAGCATTTTAAATCGTTAAAATAGTGTTAGTGTTAAAGTTAGTTTTGCTTCTCTTGAAATACAAACAGTTTGTTTACATTTTACACGGTTCCTATAAAAAATTATCTGTGAGAAATTTAGAAAATCAGATAGTGTGTTAGGCCAGGTATCTAATCGAATTTGGAGAAGCGAAAAATAATATATTTGTGTTTCGAAAGAATAGCGGTGGTGTTAGAACAATTACTACATCATTTTTCAGGAGAAATTCTCTCAATGAAAAGGAAGTACAATCTGTGGTACCGACTGCTGCATTTTAAAGAACAAGTGCTCGGCCAAAAGGACTAACTGAGGTTAATAGATACAACCTCGACCCTACACATGTGCCCTTGTATATACTTAGATACTTAGACAGGTTTCGGCCACATTGGCCCAGGACATAGTTAATTTAATAGCACCACCTGGAAAAGACATTTAGTAATGTATTTTTGTAGAGTTACTTTTAGGCACCATTGCTCATTCGATTAAAGAGTTGTTGTTTGCAGCAGTATATCCAGTCGGAGGTGGTTTATCTGGAATTTGTCGAAGATATTCATCCAGGAACTTTTTGAAGGTTATGAAATATTTTTCCTCCTTTATATGTTTTGGAATGATGTTAAAAAGAGCAGAGAAGCGCAAGAGTAACAGCAAAGAGTATTGAAAATTGAAAATGATATAGATTCGTGGCATTTCGACAGTTATGTATCGTAGTAAAATCGGAGGTTTGAAGCAGAGCTGACGCGAGGCGGTGTTATTCAGTGAGCATCAATGCCTCACCGAAGGCTTCAAGACCTGCCTGGCATTGTGTCTAGTGGTTGACACAGAAACATCTAGTATGGCATTAATGGCGCCAAAATAAAGGTCTAGTTGAAGCACTTTTAGAACCGTTTACTGTGGAACAACTGTTAAGACTTGGTACGAAACCTAGAAACAACGAGTGACGTAAGCGGCCAGTCCCCTCCCTCAAAATGTTAGGGCTTGGGCCAAAACAAGAAGAGTTATCATTAAAGGTGGCGAGCTGATAGAATCGCTAGAATGCCAGATATTGCGAAGCAGCATTTCGTCCGTCTTCGCGTTCCGAGTTCAAAATCTACCGAGATCGACTTTATCTTTCATCCATTCGGGGTCGATAAAATAAGAATCAGTCGATGGAATCGACAACTAATAGCCTCCCCTAAAAATGTTGGCCTTGAGCCAAATTTGAAACCCTTAAGAAGGTGGCAAGTCGGCTGAATCGTTAGCATGTCGAACGAAATGCTTAGCGGGATTTCTTCCTGTTCTTTCCTTTGAGTTCAAATGCCACTTTGGCCAACTTTCAGAGTTTCAGGGTCGATAAAACAGTACCAGTCAAGTACCTAGGTTTCAAATAAACGACCTGCCCGCCTCATCTTAAAATTACTGGTCTTGAGCCAAACTTGAAAGAATTTTCTTCGTTATTGTATTTGATTTTAAGACAGTTAGCTGGCAAAATCCTTAACGCATCGGGCAAAATACTCAGCGATTTTTCGTCTGTCTGTACGCCTTAATGCCGCCGGGGTCGATTTTGCTTCCCAACACTTTGATTTTGATAAAAGAAGTACCACT
This sequence comes from Octopus bimaculoides, assembly GCF_001194135.2. Taxonomy (NCBI): domain Eukaryota; kingdom Metazoa; phylum Mollusca; class Cephalopoda; order Octopoda; family Octopodidae; genus Octopus; species Octopus bimaculoides. The sequence goes on along the minus strand of NC_068983.1, from coordinate 2,296,931 downwards.
TTAGCAATGGGGTCGATGCGATCGACTTATCGTCTCCCATGAAATTGCTGGCTTTGTACCAATTCTGAAATCATCATTAAGCTTAATATTCGTTGTAATATCATTTTAAATCTCTCTGCGTGATAGAATGTACTCAAGCAAAACAAAATATATAGATTTTTTTTTGTAAAAGCAAAATGAAAACTATAATTACTCAAGAAAAGCTTACTTCCAGCGACTGCCTGCAGTAAAATTTAAACATGTAGGATATACAACTTCTTGAAATTTTCTTACACGATCACATCTTCGCAACCGAAATATCTACGAAATACTCACAACATAACTAAAACACTACACTGTACATTAAGCAAGGGAAAGACACATATACACACTCACACGCACGCGCGGACGCACACACACATACACCCACGCAATCACACACACTCACACACTCATACACACACACACACACACACACACGCGCGCGCGCGCACACACACACACACACACACAAGTACGCATATGCGGGCGCGCGCGAAATCGTAAACCCCCAACTCAAAGTACGAACAAAAGTCGAAAAGGAAGAATATAAAGAAGACGATGAATAACAAAGACTCAACATTCTTTGAGATTCCAAGAAATGACGAATTGGTAAAATTAAGCATCTGGGGTTCGTTCCAAGGACGTTTCGAAGACTTTAGAAAAGTACCAAACCAAGGAAGACTCGACTTGCTCACATGACTTGATAGAAAGAGGGAAATCGAAATTCAAGTACATCCCTTCCTTACTAACAGCGACACATTGAATGATATAGTCTGAAAAAGATGTGATGGCCATGGTCGGATATTGGGGCCGACTTAGACTAACAACAACAATAACAAAAGCAGCAGCCATATTATTTGGCGAAAGTAAAAATTGAAACACGACCTTAATTTTCGTTTAACAACAGTTTATAATTGTGATCCGTCTCAGAATAACTTACAATTATCTCTTCATTAATTATAAAGTTCATTAAGTTAAACTTTTTAAGGGAGAGAAATTAAAAAGAAAATATGGATAGTAAGTATTTTGAAAAGTAAGATTAGAGAAATATAATTAATTAAAACCGCAGCGACAACAACTTTGATCTTGGTCGACATCATGCAGCTTATATCCTGTAATTAACACATGTTTAAATTAATGCAATATCTCTATTAATTTTACTGGTAGAAAATACGTGGATATATACATCAAAGAGTATCATTTCTAAAGACTATAGAACTAAGATTAAACTAGTGGAATTAGCTGCAATAGAAAAAAAAATGAAGAATGAAAATAAACAACAATGTTTTTCTTTGAAATGGAATATTGGAAAACGAATCACTGTCAAGTGTTATTACAATTAACCGTGAGGATCGATCCAGCACCTTCGTTTGTATGACATGGTCAGGCAGTCGACATCTGTTTGATGGCGATGATGGAAGGATTCTGTAGGAGAACCAGAAGAATGGAGACAGAATTAAAAATATTTCTTCGGGCAACTTCTTGAAATTTCGTTTAGAGAGTAAGCCAAGGGGGAAGGGGTAGGTACTACCCTCCAGTTACTTTCGGTTTGCAACGGATGGGCGTGGCGAGAATTTCCCACGTGAATTGACATATTTCAACATGAACTGGAGATAGGCTATCAATGTCGATAAGAATCATACAGACTGTGCATAATATGAGGGATTAAAGCATAGAGAATGTAAGATCTGGAGGACTAAAGTGACTATAGACGTGCACACAGACATTTTTCAATATAGAAGATTGTGCATTTTCTAGGGACCTGAAAATTGTATAGCATGTGATAAACATGATCCACCCGAACTGAATGCAAGCTAATAGTCAAGTGATGATAAATATCAGTTACCTGATTGTAAAAGATCTGCTTACAGATGGATATCAAATGGTTGCAGTACAGGACTTTTATACGTTCATAACAATGTCAACATAAGGAAATGAAATAAAACAGCAACAATTGTTTAGAAAAAACACAATCAATAGAATGCAATAACTTCCAAATTCAGAAAGCTGAGGAAGTTGTCAAAAATATTAATATGAATAGAACGGCACTCTTACCTATCACAGAACCGATGTGGAAATATATAACTGAAGAACGTCGGCTCGAAACGTAAAAGACTTGCTCATTTTCTCGAGCGTCAAATTAATAAGCCTGTATTCGTCTTTTGTTTTTCTATAAATTTCAACTATATATGTATATGCATACATGTATATGTGTGCATGTATTTGTGTCTCTGTGTGTTTTGTATATATTATGTGTATACACATGTATATGCATATTTGTATTACTTTGTAATAAATCTATGGCAAAGAGGTAAAGCGAAACATACAGATGACTATTCACAGCGCCATCTACAAGTTCACTCACCTTCATTATTGTTAGATGTTGTTCGATTTCCAATGAGCTTGCGCTACTTTATCACTTATGAATCTATTGATTCCTATATATATATATATATATATATATATATATATATATATAGATAGATAGATAGATAGATAGATAGATAGATAGATAGATAGA
>NC_068983.1:2291158-2294230 GCF_001194135.2 Octopus bimaculoides | reverse complement strand
TATATATATATATATATATATATATATATATATATCATCATAAATATATACAGGGATTAGCATTGAGTTGCTTCTCCAACATACTGAAAATTTAGAAATAGCAGTCAAAGAACTACTGATTCTAAACTACAAATTTTTCTCTAAATGGATGGCGATATTTGTGGCACACATAGAACAAAACCGGAGGGGAAAGCATAGACAAAACAAGTCTTTAGTTAATCGGATACGATCGTTTCATGGTTAAGGGAATGAAAATTTCCCTATTCCAAATCATCAGTCCAATATTATCAAGTGATGATAAATATCAGTTACCTGATTGTAAAAGATCTACTTACAGATGGATATCAAATGTGGTTGCAGTACAGGACTTTTATACGTTCATAACAATGTCAACATAAGGAAATGAAATAAAACAGCAACAATTGTTTAGAAAAAACACAATCAATAGAATGCGATAACTTTCAAATTCAGAAAGCTGAGGAAGTTGTCAAAAATATTAATATGAATAGAACGGCACTCTTACCTATCACAGAACCGGTGTGGAAATATATAACTGAAGAACGTCGGCTCGAAACGTAAAAGACTTGTTCATTTTCTCGAGTGTCAAATTAATAAGCCTGTATTCGTCTTGATAATAGGGAAATTTTCATTCCCTTAACCATGAAACGATCGTATCCGATTAACTAAAGACTTGTTTTGTTTATGCTTTCCCCTCCGGTTTTTTGTTCTATGTGTGCCACAAATATCGCCATCCATTTAGAGAAAAATTTGTAGTTTAGAATCAGTAGTTCTTTGACTGCTATTTCTAAATTTTCAGTATGTTGGAGAAGCAACTGAATGCTAATCCCTGTATATTTGTGATGATAAATGGTTTTACCGATAAAGGTTTTTTCATACTGAACTACTTGGCAAAATTGTTAATTATTAATTCTATTATTAATTGACGATTCCCTGCCCTTATTCTTGTATATATATATATACGTATATCGTATATAACAGAACATATGCCTACATACAAACTAACGCACATGCAGCAAGACTTACATACCTACATACCGATATATTTTATTCACATCCCTCGAAGAATTTCGTTCTGTTTGGATATGTATTACCGTGTTTGTATTGATATCTATAGAAACATAAAATCAAAAGATGTTCTTACTTTTCACAGAATAAACATCAATGATTGACGAGGTCTCTAGTGGAATTCATCGAAGGAGCGTCGTATCTTACATTTCGTTAACGAAGTCCCGAAGACTTTAAACGTGACAAACGTTGAAATTTCTAACCTATCTCCTACTCTTAAGGCCGAATACCAACGTTCGAAGTAAACCCTCAGAATATTACTACTGCATTTTCACACTAGAAATATTGTTTCTTCTGTCTGTGAAATATATCGGTGTATAGAAAATATTCACACTCGCCATATCTATATGTATAGCATGGCAGAAGTTTACCAAAGCGGTCGATTGGCAGAATTAAACATAGTTCCTCACCGTCACTGCTATTAATACAAACATATAAGCTGTATTCCGTTTTAACTTGAAGAAGTTAAAGACAATATTTATGAAAACCCTTATGCCAAGTCATTGATTCTAGTGTCAATTAGGCCGTTCTTATTTACATAGCATTTCTCCAAGATTCTCCTGTCCTGTAAATAAATAAACTTGTGCAATTGTAAGATAATGACGAAATTAAGTTTATAATAATGTCAAAGTTTTATATTTAAGTGTTATTTTGAAAATAGAACAAAAGTTAATTTAAAATTAACTATTATCCCCAGACTTCAATAACACATTGAAATATAAAATCATTTCATCCATTGTCTGAATTTAAGAAGAAATCCTTCTAATTTCAAAATGAATTCTAGCTACGGAATATCAACACAATAAACATTGGAAAGAACAATTCCCTCTCAGAACTCGTCGTATTAGGAAATATAAATCTCTTTCTCTTTCTTTTTGACAAGAATATAAAGAATTACATTAGATTTCTATGATATGATCGTAGGTCTTTCACATTAACGTGGCTTTGGAACTTACTGATTGCGCATAGAATAAACATTAATGAATTAGAATTTGTCAATAACCAAGATTTTGATTGATTCAATCTATGGAAGAGGAAGGTTCTGCAATCACCAGCATTGCAATAACAACATCGCATTTCTGAGATACGTTGATCTACATTTTACTCTAGTTTGGCTGTCTGGTAAGAAGCTTTCTTCCAACTACATGGTTCCGGGTTCATTCCCACTAAGATATACCTTAGGTAACTACCTTATATTATAGCCTGGGGCAGCCCAAATCCCTTTTAGTAGATTTGGTAGATAGAAACTGAAACAGGCCCGTCGTGCATGTGTATGTGTGTGCATGTGTATGTGTGTGCGTGTGTATGTGTGTGCGTGTGTATGTATGTTGTCCCCCGTCACCGCTTGACAACCGGTGTCGATGTGTTTACGTCGCCGTAACTTAATGGTATGCCAAAAGATTGATAGCAAAGAGATTGATAGCATAAGTGCAAGACCTAAAAACAAGATTGATTCGACTAAAACTTCTTCAGGATGGTACCCCAGCATGGCCGCAGTCAAATGGCTGCTGAAACAAGGAAAATGCTATAGATGAAAGACAAAGCTTTATTTCATAGGGACATGATGCTAGCTACCTTCCACCTGTGATATATAATTTATTAATGCTATGTTGTTTAATATTCGTTAAAAAATTGAAACGAGATGAGATGTGTTGCTATGTTAGATATTAGAGAAGTAGAAAGTTGACTGTGCAAAGCAAAGTGAATGAGAGCGTCTGTGAGAAATGGGTGTGTCGGTGTCGTAACAAGTCAAGCGGAAATCTAAAGGGAATATATTTATAGCACACGAAAAACATGTAAATGTAAACCATGGAACATTTGAAAGAAAGAGGGTGGAGGGTAACAATTTCCTAAGTCTGTTTACAACAATGGTTCCCAACCTTTTCACAGTGGTTCCCAACATTGGTTCCCAACCCTTTTATTTAAATGAGTTTTCCCACGGAGTTCTTTTAATATGCTTATCCTTATATATGTGTGTGCGTGTGT
>NC_068983.1:2285150-2291091 GCF_001194135.2 Octopus bimaculoides | reverse complement strand
TATATATAGGCATATCTCACCCTACGTCCTTAATTGGTTCCAGGAGACACGACTTATGTCGAAAAACGACTGAAGTAGAATTAATTTGCCTCTCAGCTGAACCGATGATAACCGTTCCCAATTCTGTACTTTATTTATGAATGCATTTTCAATGATATATGATTAATAAAAATCTGTTTTAAGCTTACAAACAAATAATTTTTATTTTATAATACAGTACAGTAAAAAAATAATAGTCTAAATTTATGAATACAATTTGGTGGTGTTTACCGTACATCGCGGACGCTTTATTTATGAATGCGGTTTGAAATAAGACATGGTAAAATAAGAGCCTTTTTTAAGCTTAAGAAACAAATTCAGTAATTATTATTATTTCATAATAGTAAAAAAAAACTAAATTATTTTAATTTTACCAATATGTATATACAATTTGGTTGTTTACATCGCGGAAGTAGATGGCTGTGGATTGTCAATATCAATAACTGACTCTGGCTGTTCTTGTTGTTCGATGCACTTAAAAAAATCCAGTTGAGAGTTCATTGAACTGTCTTCTTCTTCTCCTCAAGGATTATGTTATAAGGAGCTAAAGCTTCGTGATAATCCCCCATAACCTTAGAAAAGCGTTAAGAACTTCGATCCATATCCTCGAACATTGGAAGATCTTTTCCGGAATGTGCGAATGCTTGCTGCCTTTTCTTAATGGTAAAGTGACGCGGCTCAGGTTCGACTCCCTCTTCTTTATTTTGCTGCTCGTGAAGCTCTATAAAATCCTCGTTCGTCAGGGGCTGCTTGTCTTTTTCAAGTAAATCTGTGGAATTCTCCTCCTCCAACTTAACAATCCAAAGGGAAAGAAGACTTTCCATATCTTCAAGCATTTTGCCTCTTTTCTTATTGATGACAGTGTTCTTCATCCCTGGGGTTTCAGATTTGATATGTGCTAAAATTCTCTCCTTATTATATACAATCGTCGATACAGTTGTCCGACTCATCCCAAAAGATCATGCAAATGCTACCACTTTTTCGCCCTTTTCATGGCATTTTAACATAGCTAGTTTGTCTTCCAGTGTTATAGCATGACGCTTTGCACTTTCACTATGAATTTTCTTAGGGGCCATGAGGACAAAAAATACAGTCACAAATGAATGAGAATGAGAAAGCAGCCGATAAACAGACGTAAACAAATCTGAATTCAAAACAATCACTGGAATCACGAGTGACAACGACATCTAACGATAGATATTGGAACTCTAGTGCAATATGAGCTCCGAAAAACCGATGAATTAGACAACACAGCTGATTTCATGATGTCTTTCACTAAGATACACTATTTTGTGGTGTGTAGCTTAACATTTACTGTATGTATTTTAATATGATTTTATATGATTTTATTCTCATTTATTGTGCAGTAATATGATTTTATGTGATTTTAATGGTTTTGTGGTGATTTTACGACTCCAATAAAGTCGAGTAAAATGACTTAAATTATTTTTTATTTTTCCATATATTATTTTTGAAAACCGATGTATAATCGAGAACAACTTAGGTTGAATTATGAACTAAGTGGAATTTTGAAGTAAGTTCACGGACCACCAGTACTACCTTTGTGGACCGCCAGGGGTCCACGGACACCAGGTTGGGAACCATTGGTTTAGTGTGTCTCAATATTTTTCTCAGACTAAGGCAGCGAACTGTCAGAATGGTTAGCATGCCGGGCAAAAAAAAAAGTTTTAGCAGTATTTCATCTATCCATACGTTCTGATTTCAAATTCCACCGAGGTCGACTTTGCCTCTGGTCCTTTCGGGGTAGATAAATTGAGTACCAGTTGCGTACTGGGGTTGATGTAATTAACTTCCCCTTCCCTTCAAAATGTCTGGTTTTATGCCAAAATTTGAAACCGTGTCCAAACTGGTAGGCAGCTATAATTGAACCTCTTGATATGAACCGTCGTCATTCATTCTTGTATTATCTCTCTCGGTGTTTATTATTCTTTCAATACCAGGACAGCGAGCTGGCAGAGTCGTTAGCACGCTAGACGAAATGCTGAGCAGTATTTCGCCCGTCACTACGTTCTGAGTTCAAATTCCGCGGAGGTCGATTTTGCCTGTCACCTTTTTGGGGTAAATAAAATAAGTACCAGTTGCGCACTGGGGTCGATCTAATCGACTCATACCTCCTCCCGCAAGCTGTCCGTTGATGCAAAAATTTTAAATAATTATTTATTCAATAGCAGTTTATTTATATTCAACACTGAAGGCGCGTGGTTTTCGGGTTATGGTATTCGGGTCACGATCGTCAGTTCAATTCCCGGCGACGTGTTGCACCCTTGAGCAAGACACTTTATTTCAGGTTACCCCTGACCACTCATCTAGCAAAAATGAGTGGTACTTATATTTAGAAGGGGCAGCCTAGGTCGCACTCTGTATCACGCTGAATCTCCCTGAGGACAACCTTAAGGTTACACGTGTCTGTGGAGTGCTCAGCCGCTTGCACAGTAATTTCACGAACTAGCTATTCCGTTGATCGGATCAAATGGAATCCTGGTCGTCGTAACCGACGGAGTGCCGGTATATTCAACACTACTATTCTCTCTTCTATCTGTCTTTACGTGATTCATTACCTCCCGACATTATCGCTCTTCATAAAGAGACACGTTCCGAAGACAATAGCGTTGACTCTTTATAAAATGTGCTTCAAATATCTGTGTAGATTTCTCAGCCCTACTAAAATTAGGTCCAAATGGAAGAGATAGCATCAGGCGTAGCTCTGTGCTTAGAAGTTTTGCTTCTCAACCACATGTTTCCGGGTTCAGTCCCATTGTGTGGCACCTTGGGCAAGTTTCATCTGCGATAACCTCAGGCCGACTAAAGCATTGTCAGTGGATTTGGTAGACGGAAACTGAAAGAAGATCGTCGTGTATATATATTGTATGTGTGTTTGTCAACCACCACCAGTTGTCAGCTGGTGTCAGTGTTATAGGTTCCTGTAACATAGCGATTCGACAAAAGACACCGATAGAATAAGTACCAGGCCTAAGAAAATAAGTCCTGGCGTCAATTTGCTCGACTATAATTGTTCAAAGCTTTGTTCCAGCATGGCCGTATTTTATTGACTGAAATTAGTAAAAGAATAAAATAAATCAAAAGAACAGAATAAGAACAACAATATTTTTTTGTCTCATATGTGCATGGCTTCGAATCTTAAAGGAAGAGTCTTAGTTGACAATATCAACCTGTGCTCAACTGGTCCCTTTTTTATCGACTCCGAAAGGTTTAAAGGCAAAGTCAACTTCAGCAAATTTTACACTCGGTACGTAAAAACGGACGAAATGTGCTAAGTGTATTTTCCGGTGCGGTAACGGTCCTGCCAGATTCCAGTGTTAATAAAAGTAATATTATTTATTTGATGATAATAATGGTTTCAAATTTTGGCACAAATCCAGCAATTTAGGTACTGGGGTTAAGTTCATTGCATCGACCCCAGTACTCAACTGGCATTTATTTTATCTATCCCGAAGGGATGAAAAGCAAAGTGAACCGCGGTGGCATTCAAACTCAGAACTTAATAACGCATGAAATGCCACATGCTGACGATTCTGCCAGCTTATCGCTCAAATGAAAATAGTATCCCTTAGTTTTTGACGATCTGTGCATCTCTGATCCCAAGCAGGCGTAGTGGGGTAGCATCATAGATATGTGTCGAGAGAGATTCCTTGTGTTTTGAATAATTCACTAAAGGAAATATGTGTATTTCGTTCATCATCCTTAAAGAGCCCTTATTCAGTTATCTTTTGAGTGGGATGTGCTACTCTGAGTCCCACCTGCAAGGTCATGCTCTGTTTGTCTTGATATGAGATCATCATGTAACGCATATATGGTGCCCCAGTGTAATTTTGATGGCATGCGCTACTTCCTCACTTAATAATAATAATCCTTTCTACAATAGGCAGAAGGGCTGAAATTTGGCGGGAGGGGACTAGTCAATTACATCGACTCCAGTGCTCGACTGATATTTAATTTATCGACCACAAAAGGATGAAAGGCAAATTCAACCTCGGTGGAATTTGAACTCAGAATGCAAAGAGGGACACAATGTCGCCAAGCATTTAGTCCGGCGTGCTAACGATTCTGCCAGCTCGTAACTTGACATGATGATAATCATTTCTACTATAGGAATAAGGCTTGAAATTTAAGGGGAAGAAGTAAGTCGATTACATCGACCTCGATGCATGACTGGTACTTAATTTATCGACCCTGAAAATATGAAAGGCAAATCGACCTCAGCGGAATTCGAACTCAGAACCTAAAGGCAGACGAAATACCGCTAAGTATTTCGTCCGGCATGCTGACGGTTCTGCCAGCTAACCTCCTTAATGATATTAACAACAACAAGAGCACTCAAAGGGCGCAAACCTTCGCCAAAGCAACATCAACGTCCTCTCAATGATTAGCCATGGATGATTTTTAAAATGAGAATATTTGAAATAAACTCGGCTGCTCTCACAAACGAGAATATTAGAAATGGAAACGACTATTCTCAAAAAGTAAGTAAAAAAAAAAAAAGAAACAGGAAAAATAATCCAGGGTCCTTGACCGGTACCGGATGGATCTCCAGATCTAATCAGTGTGTGCCAGGCACGAAGCCAAACATCTCTGAAAGTTTCATCCGAATCCATCCAGCGGTTCTTGAGATATTTTGTCCACTGACAAACAAACAAACACGACTATAAACAATACCTCCGCCTTCGCTAAGAAGGAGGTAATAATAACTTCCAGGCATACTAAATATTTTAAAGATATCATTCGGGTTCACTATAACATTTGTTATGTTTATACAATGGATCAAATAGCTTCTTATCGATGTAGATTATATGTAGATATGTATGTAGTAAGTATGTGTGTCTGAAAATATATGCATACATGACGTACATACACACAACCATACACACGTACACACACACTCGCACACCGGCACACACACACACACACACACACACACACACGCACGCACACGCACACACATGCACGTACACACACATAATCCCCATCGAACGCGTGCACACACCGCACACACACACGCACACACATACATACTCACGTACATATAATCTACATGCAAACACATGAACGCACACACACATATACTCACACACTCGCAGGCACACACACTTACAATTAGCCCTCTCCCACACACAACACACACGTACGCGCACGCACATACACACGCACGCATAGACAAACGCTCACACACACGCACACACATTCATACAGCCACACTCATAACCCCCAAGCACGCACACACACACATGATACGTTCTTCTGCCAGCTTTCTCCTTATTGGAGAATATTTTCTGTTTGAAGATCATTTGAACACTTAATTGACACCTTAGACTCCCCTAACGTCATTAATCTAACTATGCTCTCCATAAAAGGAGACTATTACTCCAAGAAGACCAGAGCGAAGGAGACACCATTGTAATTTGAAACGTTCTACACGAAGACATACATAACTTGAAGTAAAATACGGCAATTCAACACCAAAACTCAATAATTCCCCGTAGACATTTGGTAACGTATCCTTCTGTCGATACAAACATTTCTTTAGAAATATTGTCCGACATCATGGTATCACGAACTAAAACAAATATCACATTTCGTCGCTTTGAAAATTTTCACTTAAAGAATGCATCTCTCTTATAGTATTTTTATATTGTTCATTTATTTGTTTCGGTCATTTGACCGTGGTCATGCTGGAGCGCTGCCTTTTAGTCGAATAAATCGACCCCCGGGACTTATTCTTTGTAAGCCTAGTAGTACTTATTCTATCGGTCCCTTTTGCCGAACCGCTACCATACGCGGATGCAAACGCACCAACATCGGTTGTCAAGCAATCATAGGAGCACAAACACAGACACACAAATACACACACACACACACACACACA
>NC_068983.1:2274598-2284526 GCF_001194135.2 Octopus bimaculoides | reverse complement strand
AAATTTATTACTAGTGTTGCTTAATATGTTTTATTAAAATTGATGTTTCTTTTCAGATATCATCAGAAAACGGTAATTAAAATTCATTAAAATGACAAATTTATCGAACTTTCAAAGAGGTCAAATTATCGGTGCTCGTATGGCAGACGATAACGGAACGAAAACAGCCGAAATGTTTGGTGTATCAAGAAGTACTCTCTCGAAAGTAATGACAGCCTTTGAGAAAGAGAGAAAAATCTCCTCGTCGAAACAAAACTCCGGAAGAAAACCAAAACTTTCAGACAGGGACCGTCGGTCTCTTACGCGTATTATTAGAGAAGATCACAAAAGTACAGCTCCCAAAATTACTGCAGAGGTTAAGGACCACCTCAAGATCCCAGTTTCCACAAAAATTGTTCGCCGGGAGCTGCACAAAACCAGATTCCAAGGGAGGGCTGCAATCAGAAACCCACTATTTTCAAAAAAAAAAAAAACGTTGCTAAGCGTTTTGAGTGGAGTAGAAAACCTACAGAATTGGTCCCTAGATCAGTGGAAGAATGTTATTTTCTCGGACGAGTCATCCTTTACGTTATTTCCGACCACCGGCCGAGTATACGTCTGGAGACAGCCAAAAGGAACATCTCACCCACACTGCCATCTTCCAACTGTTAATCATGAAGGAGGATCTGTCATGATCTGTGGGGGGAGGGGGTGCTATATCTTGGAAATCCGCCGGCCCAATGTTTTCCCTTCATAGCAGAATTAATAGTCAAGACAATTTAAGCATTTTATCTGATCAAATTCATCCTATGTTTGCGAAACTTTCCGGAGAGAAACGTAATCTTTCAGGATGCTAATGCAGTAAGATAATACTGAATGGTTTGAGGAACATTCTTATCTGGCCACCACAGTCCCCAGATCTCAATATTATTGAACATTTATAGAGCATTTCAGAAAAAAACAACTAAGGAGTCGATATCCTCCACCATAATCACTACAAGAACTGGACATTGTTTTAGCTGAAGAATGGACAAAAATTTCTTTGGAAACAATTCAAACTTTGTACGAGTCCATACCTCGTAGAATTCAAGTTGTAATTACTGCCAAGGGCGGTCCTACCCCATATTAAAATAAATTTGTTTGAAATTTGAAGATGTTCCATTATTTTGTCCAACCCTTATATATATATATATATATATATATATATATATATATATGCATGTTTATATATATGACAGACTTCTTTCAGTTTCCGTCTACCAAATCCACTTGCAAGTCTTTGGTCAGCCCGAGGCTACAGTAGAAGACACTTGCCCTAGGTGCCACGCAGTGGGACTGAACTCCGAACTATGTGGTTGGGAAGCAAGCTTCTTACCACACAGCGTATATATATATTTTACCTCCTTTTTCATTAATATTGAAAATCAAGCCTTTATTTCAGCTAAGCGTGGATTCTAAGTTGATCTCCCGTCATCACCAGCTGTAGCGATATACAATACAGATTCTCCAAATTTCACGTCACTCTGAACAAAGAAACTCTGGTCTTTATTTTCGCCGACATATTCTAAAATGGCTACCCTTGATCAATAGCTTCGTTTATTGCACTAAATACCCGTCAGACCATTAATAAATACCCAGGTGCATCTAAGTTCAGACAATTTACTGCTTGCATTGACTGAAAACATACAACCTCGTCCTGGAATTTATATTCTCCACCACGACCACGACCACGACGACCACTACCACCAGCACCAAATCCAACAACAACAACATAATCAACAACAAGAACAACAACAGCAACAACAAAGACAACAATAACTCAGATACAGGTGCAGTTATCCCTCGCCATATCGTGGTTCAGCTATCGCGGTTTATCATTTAAGCTTACGTCGATTCCACCGTAGTGTTTATTTATGATAAAATCAATATATACAAATTATAAAAATAATTTTAAAATATACAGTATTGCTTCTGCTTCAGTGTTTAGACCCTTGCTGGAGCTATCTTCTGGATCGGCCTAATTATTCTTAGAGATCTCGAACACCGCATTCTTCGCTGATATATCTTCTTGATCCATAGAAACTTGTCTCATCTCCACATGTTAAATTTTAGATACGTGACTCTTCGAACACATATTTGACTATTCATCTTATCTATACAGGATGTTTCTGATAAGCGCTAGAGTCCAAAGTGTCAGGGGCAAGTCTGAAATGGGCAAGTTTGGAAGGTATACAAGAACACATAGGCATACACGCACATACACATAGGCACAAACACACGTATGTATGTATGTATGTATGTATGTATGTATGTATATATATATATATATATATAGGAATGTATGTATGTACGTAGGATGTTTTACACACTCCATTGAAGGAACCTTTTTGTTTAGCTTGTTACATTATATACATTTATATATATATTTATGTATGTATATATGTATATAGTTGCAATTTATAGAAAAATAGAAGACGAAGACAAGTGTATAAACAACAATCAGGTGTATTAGTTTGATGCTCAGGAAGGTCAGACAGTCTTTTACGTTTCGAGCCGATGCTCTTCAACAGAAAGGAACACAAGGAAATAAACAGAGAGAATAAAAAAAAATATATATATGTAAATCTTGTGTGGTAAGTAGCTTGCTTACCAGCCACATGGTTCCGGGTTCAGTCCCACTGCGTGGTACCTTGGGCAAGTTTCTTCTACTATAGCCTCGGGCCGACCATAGCCTTGTGAGTGGATTTGGTAGACGGAAACTGAAAGAAGTCCGTCGTATATATGTATATGTGTGTTTGTGTGTCTGTGTTTGTCCCCCGAACATCACTTGACAACCGTTGCTGGTTAGTTTACGTCTCCGTAACTTAGCGGTTCGGCAAAAGATACGGACAGAATAAGTACTAGGCTTACAAAGTCCGGGGGTTGATTTGCTCGACTAAAGGCGGTGCTACAGCATGGCCGCAGTCAAATGACTGAAATAAGTAAAAGAGTAAAGAGTATCTATATAGCTATATATATATATATATATATATGAGTGTGTGTGTGTGTATGCGTGTAACACACACACACACACACACACACACACACACACACATATATCTATCTATATATTTATATTGTATGTATGTATGTATGTATGTGCGTACAGCTAATGCTAGTCTTACAGAACTGTTATATTTATTAAATATTTGAATAGATTTGAAGAAATCTGATACTGTTGAAATTTCCAAACCTAAAGTCAGAGAAGCAATAACTAAACCGGTACACCGTCAGTTACGACGACGAGTGTCCCAATTGATCCGATCAATGGAATTAAGTAGATGAGCACTCCACAGACGCGCGTACCCTTAACGTAGTTCTTAGTGGGTTTCAACGTGATACAGAATCTGATAAGGCTGGCCTGTTTTAAAATACTAGTGCTAGATATTTTTGCTAGATAAGTGAAGTGGAGCAACGTGCCATAAAGTGTCTTTTTCAAGGACACACAAGCAGTCGGGAATCGAACTCACGACCTTACGATCCTGAGCCGAATATGCTAACCAGAAAGTCACATGCCTTCGCAAAAGGAAAAATTATCTGTAAATTTTCCTCATTCCCGACAGACAACGATCTTCAATATGTCATTTACAAAATACTATCTTGTTAAAAGGTAGAATATTGTTCACAATACCATGATTTAGAGAATCCAATGAGTCCAAGAACTGCAGAAAAAAGATGTTACCTTACTCTTTTCACACATTTCTTTTCATGCATTTCATCTTTTCGTATTCCTGTCGTTAAGCCTCAACTCCCGCTTCCCATTTGATTGTTATCAACTGATCCCATATACAGAATGTAACCATATATTCCTTTCGAAAATAGCCAGAATTCAACATTATTTGAAATCACCCCAGCCATCATCGGTATGCAGCAATTGATCTAAACATCTCTCCGGCAAATGTCTTCCTATAGAAAGGTTCTCGTCTAATCTATTCATAGTTTCTTTTAATATTATAACTCAAACGAAGTATAGACTGCATTAATGACGAACAATTGTAATATTAGTATTCTATTGCTCTTGCCTTGGATTATTGATTAAATTATATATATATACTAATACAGATCGACAGCAATGGCAACATATAAATCAATCACTTCTATAAGATTGTTATTATTGCTAGAATTCGTAAGAGAAAAGTCTGAGACTTACCCTGCCTGAGCAAAGTGACTCCATGCATCGATCATTAAATCGGCGATAACTACTTCATCCGTCGTTGTGGTCGATCCAAACAGGAACCGGAATTCATCCCCATAGGAACTTTCTGATGAAATATCAGGAATTTGTACAGAATACGAATATACGTAGGTAGGACTGTCTTTTGATGTTTTGTCTGCGATGGTTTGAGTTGTGTATGCCAAGTAACCATTATAAGCATTACTGTAGACATTCTTCATTTCGTTGTCCATTTTCAAATATTGAGATTTTATCGCTAGAATTGATAAGTTGGAAAATGTTCTCCCAAGCGTGTCTTCAAAACCTGTTCTTGTGTTGGTTGGGAAAACTTCGAAATCTGATTCCTTGAATTGAGGTACACCAAATATGAAATCTATGTCTTTTGGTGGAATGGCAAGACGTACTGAATCATTTAGAAAGATATTATCAATGGTCGGGCTGAAGAGTTCCAATGGATTGGTCAACGTATAATTAAGAAAGTATTCACTGGTCAAGTTCTTTAGACACATTACCTGCTTACGTTTAACATCGACATGACTCTCGTGTTTATTTCCATGCTTATGAGGACATGTACTACCGGCTAGTTTATTAAACATCGGCCATGGTTGCGGGAAAGAACGCCATAAACTGCTTTGCACAATTGCTCTGTTAAACAAGCCATTAGTGAGATTGTTGCTGAGGCTTAGTAAATATATACTCTCTGTCCCAAATAGTGTAATATTTTGTGCATCACCGCCGAATGCAATTGCATTTTCTTTAATCCACTTCAAAGCCATCAGCTGGTCGTGTAAACCCATATTTCCTGGAAGGGCTTCATCTCCTGTACTAAGAAATCCAAAAGGTCCAAGGCGATAGTTAACAGTGACGAGTATTGAATCCCACTTCTGGGACAATGTTGTACCGTCAAATAACGAGGCTGACCCAGTCACAAAGTTCCCTCCGTGAATCCAGACCATAATATGTTGTGTTGATGTATTTTTTGTCATATTTCCAGGAACATAAATATTTAAATAGAGACAGTCTTCAGACATGCTTTGATTTTCCAAATATTTCTTCCAAGTTTTTAGGTAAGATATGTCCTGTACACATATTGAAGAAAAGCTAGTTGCATTCAATGTACCATTCCAATAATAAGACTGTGGCAGCTCGAATCGCAGGTGGTGAGTAGGCGCTTTGGCATAAGGGACGCCAAGAAACGATGTTACGTCGGTTTCATTATCATAAGTTCCTATTAAAATTCCGTGTTTCACAGTAATTGTTTTTTCCCGTGTTGCACCGGTCACAGTGACGATAAAGATAATAAAACATATCCAGAAGAGACTGTATTTACACAGACAGGTGGTCGCCATTATCGGTCAGCTAAACTAAATGTGAACAACACACTTGACATGAGGTAACATAACCACGCATGTCATTTCAGCTGCCACTGTAATGAGATGTGTTCAAAACTAGGTAGGTATGAATATAAGCTTTAGACAGCACACACACACACACACACACACACACACACACACACACGATATTATCCTATAACCGCTGTATCAGCAGGAAAATAGGTTAAATTCACTGATTGTTGTCCACACTCAAGTCTTGCCTTCCTCGCCCACCGTCAATTCCACCTTCGTTTTTACCTTCTTCTTATTCTCTCTCTCTCTCTCTCTCTCTCTCTCTCTCTCTCTCTCTCTCTCTCGCTCTCTGTTTCTCTCTCGTAATGTTTTACTTTTTTCATTGGTCAGTCAAGTTTCTTTATTTCTCTTTTTCTATTCTGTCTTTCGCCGGGAAAGAATCATCGAATTTCAAATGAGATATCCCTCCAGTGAACAAATAAATGTCATTTTGTTAAACTGAAGGTGGTATTTCAGATTTAGTTTTAAATGCAATAGTATTACACACAATTCCGCCAACAATGAATCATTAAAAACACGAAAAAATCCTAAAACTTCGATAAACTTTATATAAACAAAATAATATTTTCGTTTGTTTCATACAACCACCATCTGTCTTTCTCATTCTCTCTCTCTCTCTCTCTGTCTCCCTTTCTGTTTTCCTTGTTTCTTTGTTTCTTTCTTCTTTTTTTTTCTTTCTTTCTTTCTGTCTTTCTTTCTTTCTCAATTTCTTTGTTTCTTTCTTTCTATTTTCCTTCCTTCCTTCCTTCCTCATTTTCTTTCTGTCTCACTTTCTTTCTTTCCTTGTTTGTTTGTTTGTTTGTTTGTTTGTTTGTTTGTTTGTTTGTTTGTTTCTTTCTTTCGATCGTTCGTTCTTTCTTTCTGTCTCCCTTTCTTCTTTTTCCTCCCTTTCTCCCTTTCTTTCTTTCTTTCTTTCTTTCTTTCCACCCATCAGTCTATGTCTCATTTCTTCTTTCCTCCCACCCCATACCCTTCACCATTCTCTCTCTCTCTCCACACAAATACGTGTATAGACGTGTGTATGTGTGCGTGTGTGTGTCTCTGGTCATAATTTAGAGACACAGTACGAGTGACTGTTCCAGATGCCATGGTGTAAGTACATCCATTGTGAGATCTTCTTCTCAGTCTACCCTTCAACACCTTTGTCCCAGCTACCGAAATATAAGAGTGCGTGCGCGTGCGGGGATGTTCCTGCGTGCGCGCGTGCGCTTCTTTTGTTCCTGTGTGTGGATGTGAGTGTAAATATGCGAATATTTAAGATGCCTTAAAATCTTTGTCATTTATTCACAATGTATTCAGCTCCAGAATTAAATGTACTTTGAATGTTAACCCCATGACAACGCATTCTTTTTTTTTTTTTTTTTAATCAAGCGATTGGGTTGCATTGACGGCAATTATCCAGGCTGATATCAGCAATTAGCGCACGGCAATGGTTCGGCGTATATTTAAATTAACAGCTTTAACCAGTTTACGGCGGTGATCCTTCAGTTTTCATTGCGCGGCAACGGTAATCGCGCCGATTGCGGTCATCACTGAGTGCGAGGTTAACGTTCGCCGTATTTTTACGTCAATCGCTTTAGTGCAAGTACTGCTTATTTACCGAAACCATATCCCCGTGCAGGACGCTCACGCAGTATTATTCCTGAATAAGATCACTCGACAGCACAAGTCAGATCAACTTCATGTACCTACAATCACGTGAATTCAAAAACTGACTTTAGTGTGATAGAGTTCAAAACAGGGCACCACCCTCAGTGACATATCACATTGTGAACAATGGTATCTAGTTTCCTTACGTTTCCTTTTTGCTTTACATAGTGTGCATCTCTTTGAAGCATTTGTCATCTTGATGGTGGAGGAGGGGAGAAACAGTCGTGGAAAATGTCCACGTCCATTCACCAGCTGATCTGAGCGATTGAACCTGCCCATCCCTTCATTGTATGAAAGAACTACACTCTGTTTCATAATGGCATTACCGCCCGCATCTTGTTTCCTAGTGTCCTTCATACTTGCAGAATGCATTGTGGATAACATGCAGATGTTTTTCTTGTCACACCACACTAGAGCGAGAATGCCACTAGTGGTGCCATCAATACGTTGTGTCCCACTTTCGATGTTTTTTCTTGTGAAGATTGGGCGGCAAGGTTTTCCTGTGCGTTCTCACAGGCTCACAGGCATTAATCCTCCTCACCTGCAGCTGCAGGAAGAGGTCTGGGCTGGAAAAGCAGTTGTCCATATGAATATTGTAGTCTTTGTCAAACAAGTTTTCATTCAGCGACAACACGACATCAGGTGACGCTCGAGTAGACGCTGGAAATTCCAATCTGATCTGACCAGAATAGATTTTGTAATTCCACGTGTACCCACAGGCTCTGCCACTTGACTGGCATACTTTATAAACCTTGACCCCAAAGCGGGCCTGTTTGGTCGGGTTGTGATTCTTGAATCAGAGCCTTAACTTGAATTTCCTCAAACTCCTGTCCGTATAAACGTCCTGTGTAGGAACAAACACCGTTGGGAAATTTTCAGTGATTTTGTCAACGATAGGATGTATTTTGTGCAGCCTGTCGTCCGGGTTCTCACCTGAGTTGAAATATAGATTTCGAAGAGGTGCCAAAATATCGATTACGCAGCATTGTTTCCGGAAAGAAACCTGTCGATGTGACTGGAGCCCCGATACCAGTATGACGCCAGGGTCGCTTTCTTCCCGATGCCCATCAGTATCAGCAGGGTAAGCGGAACTTTGATTTTGTCCTCAGTTATTGGAAACCAGTCACTGCCATGCCAAGTTCGGATATGCTGGGGATAGTTTTCAGCATAGTCATTCGTTTCATCCTCTATATATTGGAACATTCCATACGTAAAAAAAGTGGCGGAAGATTTCCAATGGCGATCTTCCATGTTCAAGGCTTGCCTTTATGCCAGGCGCACCAGTAAGGCCATGCCATCAGATGAAATAGTCTCTTGATCACCACACGATATTCTGTTGGCGAGGGCCGTACACTGCTGCGCGCTTGTACCTTTGATTAACCAGAATATTGTCATCGCTATCGGAATCATGTGATTCTGAACTAGGAAAATGCTCACTCACCGAGTGACAGTCCGAACCAGATGAAACAACGGATGAGAGGGTGGAGCTTGGTGTAACTTGGCGGGACGACCGTAAATTCAACAAAACAGGACGCGACGATGAAGTTGAAGGAGCCGGAGTGGCAGGAGCAGCCGATCGAGCTGTAAATATTTACATGAAGCATTTAATCAGTTGGCATGTGGACCGATACTAACTGAGGCGCCGTGTAATTACGTCGACTGATTTAAAGCATGTACATTGGTGCGTAAATTTAGATCAACCGATTTAAAAGGGCTAAATAATTATGATTACTCAACTTGTTGAAGAGCTAAGAAACCAGCGATTCTATAAAATAATTATGTACATACATACAAATATATATCTGTTTGTGTGTATGTGCGTATGAGTGCCTATGTGTATACATCATATATACACGTGTGTGCGTGTATATAAGTATATATATATGTATAAAAATATTTTTATATTATACGTGTTTTTGTGTGTGTGTATGTATGTATGAAAGACGAAGACAGACACGTAGAGAGAGAGAGAGAAAGAGAGAGAGAGAGAGAGAGAGAGAGAGAGAGGGAGAGAGAGAGAAAGAGAGATATAAAGTGCTACAGAAAACATGTAACCCAGTATAAATATTTTCACAGTCGATTTGTCGGTGGCTCAAACCTGTCACGCCTGTTTTGTAAGAATTGAACAATGTGGAGAACGTAAAGCAACACTTGCCAACGGGCAGTTGTACTCAGTAAGCCAGCCGTAGTCCAATTGCTAGGTGTGAGAGTCCTTGTTTAGACAAATGTCTGGAAGAATAACTCTGAGCTTACACCTTCGACTTCATTTGCAACTAATTCTTTGAAGGTAATTCCATGCGTAATTTAGACGGAGGTATTGACCACGTGTAAGGCTTTTCGTCATGACAACTCTGTTATGTATTACATAATATGCCTAGCCGTGGCCGAAAACGGCAAAACACTTACCACCAAGTCCCGTAATGGGTTGATGGTATGAGCGTTAGTGTTAGGCGCTCTGAACATTTGATGCAAAGGGCGCCAATCTTCACTAGATTTGTGAAACAAAAAAGCGTGGATGCCTCCCCAGACTGAACGGCAAGCGACTGAATTGCTTGAAATCGGTTTCAGCACTGAATATTCATACATACATACATACATACATACATACTTACATACATACATACATACATGCATACACACGTACGTATGTATGTATATATATATATATATATCTATATAT
>NC_068983.1:2261571-2274507 GCF_001194135.2 Octopus bimaculoides | reverse complement strand
ATATATATAACAATAGCAGCATAGAAGGTGTTTATAAGCCATTTAAGAAGCACACAAAAACCGTTAGATTCATTTCAACATTTAAATTTAATTTGCCAACATATTTTCTTTGCTTTGAGTCCGCGACCTGTTCACACGAACAAAAGCATATACACACGCACCACCCTCGCAAATACAAATCATATCCATATACACGCACACAAACGGCCACACACCACCCTACTAAATATAAAACACACACGTACAAAGAACCATACACACACACGCACCACTGCACTCTAAGAGCAGTCAAAAACTAACACACACACACAATCGTATACACTCACACATAGAACCATGCACACTTACACATACACACAATCATATATACACACACATAGAACCGTGCACACTTAGACACACACACACACACACACTCATACCATCTTGAACTCTAAGACCAGTCGGAAAGCCACCGAACCATGAGAGACTAGTCCAGAAACGAAAAAATTCCTTTGGATTCTACATACTCTTCGAAATCAGATCATGTGATTGCTCCCAACCAACCTCCCGCACGATTCCAAAAAATAGCAGCCATCCTTGCAAAACACATATACAAGACTGGAGATGAAGAAAAAAACGTTGGTTATTCCTCTAAACAATTATTGTTTCTGATGAACTTTTGACAAAGCAATACAAGCTTTCTCTTATCAAATACTGTCAACAAATTCTTTCTGCATATATATTGATTTCTGATGAAGTTATAAACAATGATGAACTTACTTTACTGCTTATTTTGAACACTTTTATGTCAACTGCTTAAGCACAAAGCCTCTCTTAACATTTTCTTATAATTATCAAAGACTCTATCACTCTATTTTAATATATCTATATTAACTAATTTTGAACACCAGAAAGGCTACACATAGCCTTGCGCTTTACTTTTGAAATTTTTTTTTTAAGCAAGTGAAACTTGTCAAGTCAATAAACATATTTAAAAGACCTCTGCATTTTCAAATCCTCTTTCCTATATATTTTCACTCAACAGAATAAGTACCCCATCTGGTACATCATTTAATAAGCATAGTTTACAGTTATAAGCAACTACTGGTATCAATCGTTAGAGTTGTGATCTGGAGATGCGTTTTTATTACACTCCTTGTGTTTCTATGTAATCGTAGTTTAAAGATTACTTGGAGACGCTGGGTGTGTTATGAAAAGCGTGCCTAGACGACTACTGTAATGTATGAAAGGATTGATAGCTCACAACTTCATAGTGTATACATTAAATGAAAATATATGCACACAACATAGGCACACACACATACACACACACACACACACGCACACACACACACACACATATATATATATGCTCACACACGCGCGCATACACACATATTTATGTACATAGAAAACCGAACTGTCATTATAATGTGTTATACAGTTAAAATTTGATTCGGTTACGACTCACAACTCCAAGTTTCATGTCCCATATAAAATTAGCCAGCTGATTATTACGAAACTTGAATAATAATTAAATGATGCTAACTGAGGCCCAAATTAATATTTGAAATGTTTCATTAGAAAATATCTTAATTAATTGAGCGCAAGTATCGATCAATATTTTACAATAATTTAGAGTGAGCTGGTGGAGTGTGGTATTGTGGATAACACGAAAAGAGTCTGGTTTTGTTGAGCGTTCTATTATCATCATCATTATAAACCATCAATAATAATAATAATAATAATAGTAATAATAATAATAATAATAATAATAATAATAATAATAATATTAATAATAATAATAACAATAATAATAATAATAATAATAATAGAGATAATAATAATAATAATAATAAAACACATAATGAAAAGAAATATAACAAGTAACTGTAGAATATGTGGAGATCGACAAGAAACAATAAATCATATTATCTCTGGCTGCCCAGTCCTGGCTAAGAAGGAATATATTCACAGACACGACAGAGCTGGGACCTATATACACTGGAAGCTATGCCAACACTATGGAATAACAACAGAAAAAAGATGGTATAAACACACGCCAGAAAAGGTCACAGAAAACGAGAAAGCAACCATACTCTGGGATATGCCAATACACACAGATAGAGAAATTAAGGCAAATAGACCAGATATAGTTGTCAAAGATCATGAAGAAAAAAAATGCTTTCTAATTGATGTATCAATACCAGCAGATGACAACGTTTCTCTAAAAGAAATGGAAAAACTTTCAAAATACAAAGACCTGGAAATAGAGATAACTCGAATGTGGAATCTAAAAACAGAAACAATTCCTATCATAGTAGGTGCCTTAGGTATAATAAAAAAATATTCAGACAAATACATAACAAAAATAGCAGGACTTACAAATATATATAACATACAGAAAATTGCACTACTGTGTACTGCACACATTCTACGCAAAACACTTTCAATACAGTAAACATAAGAGCACCACAGCAAACCACAGCACATACCCAAGGCGCACAGAGCTGCGCTCGGTAGTGAAGTGAAAGCACGTTATAAAAATAAAACTACTGAATAATAATAATAATATTAATAATAATAATAACAATAATATAATAACTTTGCTAGATTGCTACCGGGGCCACCCTGCTGCACGGTGGCTCACCTGCTGGGTGCGGTACATTCACCATTGATTCCAGTCCGATCACACCGTTTATCGACATCCATTTTGCTGGGCATTTTCTCTCACAGATGAGCTGAGCAGGAATAATAAAATGGCAAAAGAGAAGAGTGAAGAAAATGGATACCAAAACCAGGAAAATGTTGAGAGTACACGGAGCCTTCAACCCTAAGAGTGTAACCGCCGATGAAACACACGAAGAAGACTGGCGTAATCAATTCTGAAAATTGTGTAATGAAAGAAAAATTTTAAACAAGAAATAATAAAAAGAAAAAGAAACAAAACAAAACAAAAAAACATAGTAAAAGCATGTAAGGTAAACAAAATGTACGGTCAGTTTACAAGAGATGAGAACACCAAGACAGATACAGAGGACCGGTGGTTATGGATGAGGGGGAGTGACCTGAAGATAGAGACAGAAGCATTCATATGCGCAGATCAGGAACAAGCATTAAGGACCAACTGTATGAAGTGCAGAATAGACAACGCTACCGATAGCGATAATGCAGAATGTGTGGCGAGAGGGGTGAAACGGTATGGCACATCGTTAGCGAATGCCCGAAATTGGCAGAACGCGAATACAAACACCATGACAATGTGGCATGATTGATCCATTGGGAGCTCTGTGGAAATCACGGCCAACAAAGAGCAAAAACGTGGTATGAGCAAACTCCAGAAGGAGTCACCAACAACGAAGATTGCAAAATCGTGTGGGATGCAATGATTCAATGCGATCAACCGACCAGACATCGGAAACTGGGCATTGTTGTGTTGTGGTGAATAAAGAAGAAAAAACATACATGATAATTGACATAACATGTCCTGGTGACAAGAAGATCAATGTGAAAGAAGACAAAATAAGCAGCTATGACGATTTGGGGTTGGTAAACGAAGGTTGTGTTCAATGAAGAGAGTAGATACCAATAGTAAATGGTGCACTTGGAAGTATCAGCACTCAACTACCAACATTGCTGAAAAAGCAGGTGTGAAGGTAGAACGCCTACAAAAATCAGCATTGCTTGGAACTGCCAGAATTCTTGGCAGAGTTCTTGAAATATGAACAGTAAACAAGTGTCACCTTCGTCCGCTGGCTCTGGACGGCTGACACATTCCACCGTACCCAGCACAATAAGATGTGAGTTTTCATATAATAATGATGATGATGATGATGATGATGATGATGATGATGATGATGATGATATTAATAATAATAATAATAATAATAATAATAATAATAATAATAATAATAATAATTCCCAATACAAGCAGGCAGAAAAACTGACTCTAATCGACCAGACATTATGATCAAGGACTACAACAGAGGAACTTGTCTGTTAACAAATATGTCTGTCCCACAACATCAAAATGTCTCAAGAAAAGAATACGAAAAGCTTTCTCACTATAAAGATCTGCAAACTGAAATCAGAAAAATGTGGAAGCTTAGTTCTACGATAATACCAGTAGTAATTGGTGGGTTGGGAATGATAAGGAAGGGAGCTGAGAAGTATATTAAGCAACTCCCGGGTAACTCCATTGAACTACAAAAGATAGGCTTGATGGGTGCAGCCCATATACTACGAAAAGCACACTCTATCTAAAATGGAATAAATGTGGTGATAGTTTTAACATACATACCAAAACAAATATGCCCTTGCTATCTTGGCTTCTCGAGGATGCCCGGAACTAAGGCAGCTGAAATAAATTTATAATGAAAAGAAAGCATAAATAGTAATAATAATAATAATAATAATAATAATAATAATAATAATAATAATAATAATAATAATAATAATAATAATAATAATAATAATAATAATAATAACAATAATTGATTGGAAGTGTTATCATGTACATTGTTTTGTCTTGGTATAAAAGATAGGCTACAGCAAATATTCTGGTTAATACCACAGATTTGCTTGTCATTTGAGCATATCCCTTAGTGGCTGACGATATGTGCATCTCTGATCACGAACAGAAGTAGTGGGGCGACATCATAGCCATGTTTTGAGAAGAATTCTTTGGGGCTTGAATAAATCACCTTTGGAAACATGGGTGTTTTGTTCAACATCCTGAAATAACCCTTATTCAGGGACCTTTTGAGCGGGATGGGCTACTCGACCTGAAGAAAATTCTAACTGGGCCCCACCTGCGAGGTCATGCGCTGTTTATCTTGATATGAGATCACCATGTCGCGCACATATGGTTGTGATACATGAGCCTGGTGTACCCTTATCAGACGAGTAGTCATGATGGGTATAATGGGCTTCGTATATTTTACCCCAGTGTCACTTTGATGGCGTGCACTGCTCTCTCACTCAATAATAATTATAAAATCAAACGTAATTGTCTACATACATGTTATATTATTAAACTCCCTTCAAGTTTGGACGGATTGTACATCTCATATTTCACTCTTCTTCTCCATCTGTGTACATAGAGTGCAATATAATTACGTTCAGATCTCACCTTCTGCTTTTGTCTATGTCTGTTAAATGTTTTTGAGTAAACGAGAAATACGTTATAAATGCTGTATAGATTATTGTGAATGTTCAGACATGTCGATAAATGTACCACAATGACAACTGCGTGTCTCCGTCAACTGTGATTAGAAAATAAGTGCAATACTGACAGTGTTTGCATTGCCTGAATTCTTATCGTGCTGAGTGGAAGGAAATACTGGATAACGAAATATGCTACGTTTAGCGGTAAGGTCAACTGAAATGGGAACGCAGTGGTGTACTCACGAAGGCACAAATATGCACGTGTTATATCAGCCCCAGCAGCGAAGTACCATCCGCATGCAGAATGGAAACCCTACAGAGAATATCTACTGACCCCATGGACAAAGGTTACACACATTTCTTCCAATAAATTCATATCAATCTTAACTTCAGCCACAGCAAAAAAAGAAAAAAAGAAAAAATTGTAAATATGAAGAAATCGCCATCATATTTCATCTCAGTTGGAAGGAGTGGCATGTACCAAGGAGCCAGCCATACGGCTGCACTATTTGGTAAGGTTCATTATAAGTGAGGATCTTTCGTGGCAAAAATGCAAACTTCGTCTCAGCGACACTTGATTTTCTTCTCACTAAATTTTACTTCAACCCTGGGAAAGTCGTAATGAAGAGCTGGTGTCTCTTCTCACGTTTCATATCCAATTGTTCTTTCTTCTTTCACTGCAATGCTGGTACATAAACACACACACACACACACACACATGCATTATGTGTGTGTGTGTGTGGGGGGGGCTTTGTGTTTGTGCTTGTCCCTCAGCGCTGCTTGAAAACCACTGTTGATATGTTTACGTCCCGTAACTTAGTGATCTGGCAAAGAGTAGCAGGTTTATTAAATCGTATTGGGGTCAATTAATCAGACTAAAAAGCTGTCCAAGGCTTTTTCGCAGCATGACCACAGTCTTGTGGCTGAAACAAGTAAAAGATATTTCGCTAAACCCATGAATCTCCATCTCACATCTTTGGATATATCAGCACCAGAATGCTTCATACGCCATTTATGGACATATTATGTCTTTAGAGAATCTAAATCAGAAATATATTGTTACCTGCTTCTGTTAAATTTAGGTTCTTGTTTTATCATTTTGTTGTATATTTTACTAATGGTTCGTATGGTTAATAATTGATTTTGTGTACTTAAACCATCTATTGCTGTCTTACGTCATCGATTTCCTATTCTCTGCTCAGTATCGCAACAACTAAATTCATAGTATTGTTCTTTTGCATTGTCATTTTCTGTTTTATTTTTTAAGCATTATTTTTTGTGTGTGTGGTGCGGGGAAGATTTTCCTCCTCAATCTTTTATCTCCCTCAAATTAACTTCTAGCTTATATTTATCTTTTAATTATATTTCGAAAAAGCCTTCCTTTATCGCATGCTCTCTTAATCTAGGAATCGTTCAACGTTTACTTGCTTCAAAGAATTTTTCGAAATATACTGCTGGTTTCTAACATTTTGTATCCCAGATTGTAAACAGAGCAGCAGCTGTAATCTTTTGTTGGGTCAACTATTTTGGTGACTTCATTGCAATTAACGTTTAGCTCGAAAATCTCGAGGTTAACGTCTGCAGGAAAGCAATCAAGGCATTAAAGAAAAGTGGTCAGGAGGTTCCGAGGAAGAACGATTACAATAAGTGGTTATTCAGGTACTAAACGTGAGGCTAGAGGCAAACAGATGTAGACGAGGGAGGAGGTAGAATGCAACGCGTTTTATCAGATTAGCAAATGCTTTTGTAGTAATGGGATTATTGACACAGACAGGACAGAGCATGTCTGTGGGTGAGAGGTGTTGGTGTATTGTGATTGTGTTTTTGTCGATTCCTCTGAAAACTGTTTCCGATGGCGTCTCAGCTATTTGTGTACTTAACAACAGCGCCATCCCGAATGTGGGATCGGTCTTACGAGCATTTTGGAAGTGGACAGCAATTGTTCGAAGCTGAAATATTGTCTGGTTCTGAAGAGTAAGGCAAGTCTTTGGACTACAAGTTTCGAAATATCACCTATGTGCAAGAATGAAGAACGGCCGCCACTGATATCAATCTTAGAATTTAAAATAATTGTAAGGGTTCTTGTTGCTTATTGTCGAACATTAGACATAGTGAGGTAGGAGATCGTATGGTTGTTATACATTTTCAGTTGTTGAAAAGAGGCCGCTTTATTTGCTTTCAGTGGAGAAGAGATGTTTCCCAAGCCTCTGTCTATGGAAACAGTGAAGATTTAGTGCGAGGCGTCTGGCGTTAACAAAGCAACTTAAACGCTAGTGATGTAGTCGCTTAAGGATGTAACCATCTCACAAATGTTTGCAAATCGGTCGTTTGTGTACAAGAAGAAGAATGTGGGTAACCCAATCGAACCCAACCAAACCAAACCAAACCAAACCAAACCTGGAGCTTATCAAAGTCTATAGAGTGCGTGTCAGGAAAACAGTCCTGTCAGTGTACATTGTAAAGTGAAAACAATGAAGATCGCAGAAGAATGGAGTTTCTGGAAAGACAGTTTGGTCAGGAAGTTCTTAGACCACACAGAAGCAACTTTTTCTGACGTGATAATACTATAGTAGAGAGTTACGGGGTACGATAGATTATGATATGATACGGTTTGTCAGAAACCGCACTGAGGGAGAGGTACTGGACATGAAAGTTTATGAACAACTTTGAGATTTTGAGAAGTATTGCAATAGGCCGACAAATGGAGAGCGCCAAGGAGTTACCTCTTCTTGGTAACGAAAAGCACTGCATGACCATTCTTCCAAATCTCAGGATAGTTTAGTGTAGAGGGATTAAGTTTAAAGAATTTGGTGATGATTGAGGACTGGTGATTTTGTCGGCGTGAAGTGACTGAAAGTTTTCACGCGAGATATGTTTGTCGTGGAATGAAGAAAGAGAGTCTGGATGAGTTTTGCCAGATATATACAAGATGGATTTCGAAAGAGAAAAATGAACACGAGTGAAAGGTTCAAATTCAGTTTGTTCCACAACATTGTAGGGAAACGAAATGATCCGGCGGCACGTTGTGAGGTCCGGGAAATTGGCAATCTGTACAAGGTAGAAACAAAAGCCTTTTTAATCATTCAAGAGTCACTGAGAATAGTAAAACCAATTCCAGTGGGAATTCTGAGTTAATCGGTAATGTCTCTTCGCAACTGGTTTGCATTAGAATAGAAGATCAGGAATGTGATAAATATTTCCCCGATTCTCTCATTTAAGATCGATGTTTTGTTCAGTCTTCAATTTATCCCAGTGAATCAGTGTATTTTTAATACTTGTTTGATTCCTGTAGCAAACAATATTACAATTTTATAGTATTGAGTTAGGTTTAAATGTCCCTCTCATAAAATAGTATTTAATGATTTTATTCTTTATTATTGTGACGTGTATCAGTATTTACTACACCTAAGAATCCATTTGTATTCTGTAGCTTTGTACTGTACATTTATCTCATTTATTTAAATCTAACATACTTTAAACACATCGGTAATTTGGTACTTCTTGGGGTAGTTGCTGTACTTTAATCTAAGCCCACACAATTTTGTTGTCCATTGTTAGTTATATATCTCCACGATGTCTCATACTGGTGTCTGAATTGAGGCGAGCGCATCGAGTTTGTCGGTCACAAATGAAGCAAATTGACTCCTGTATTTAAACGGACAAGTTTGTAAATTCAGAAATCCTCAAAAGTATGGTGAGACAAGTTATTTCTTTAGCTGATAGGAACAAGACTTCTAGTTTTGACATCATTTTATTTTGCAATTCTAATGATGTTTTATAATTTGACTGAGCTGAGAAGACATTAAAGTCGTCACTCTGTTCACCAACTGTCCCATACGATTATTAACCCATTAAATCCCATTGTCCTATAAATAGGACAGTAAATGGGAACATTAAATAAGCTATATCACATTGTCTCTGTGTCCTATTTATAGGACACCGAGTATTTCCATTCCTACTTGAAGTAAAGGAGTTTTATTAATTAATTTTTCCATTTGAACCTATTTTCAATCATCTGTAAAAATTTAAAAACTAGTATTCAGAAATTGAAGTACTCTGGGATTTGATGGGTTAAACCCTTTTTGTAATACAAATGACCAATCCATGCATATTTGTGGTTTTAGTTTTTATCTCCAGTAACAGAAGAGTTTGCCAATGACTACCCCTTATAGACATAGAACGCGTCCTAGCAACATTTCCAATTCTCTGGTAAAAGTATACTTTTCAAATGATTACTCAACTTGTCGAAGAGCTAAGAAACCAGCGATTCCATAAAATAATTTAGAATTTCAGGCTTCCCTTCTGCTGAGAATCAATAATTTCTCCTTCTTTAGCGAATACTTCCTATCACCGTAAGAATTTATTGAAATTTATTTCTAGTTTTACAGTTTCGTGCGAACTGCTTAAGCAAACAAGAAATTGGAAATATGATCAACGCCTTCAATACTGGGCTAGTGATTAGATTATTATATGTCTTCCAAGTTATATTCGCTCAGGATTGTGATGTTTTGGTGCAAGTAGCTACTTGCTTTGTACGAGTTATGTCTATTTTCACTCGATTCTGCGCTGGCTATTCAAAAAAGAATTCAATTATTACTAACTATTATTTCTAGAATTACCAGTGACAAACTTGTTTCAACCTGCTCATTATTAATTCAACTAAATTATAGGATTATTGGCGCTATTGAATGGTTTTATGACAACATATTTTTGTGATCTGTTAAATGTTTTACTGCTCGACATTTAACAACATATATATCTGAACGTGGAATCCAATGAGGCGGATATAGAAGACACCCAGAATACTAGTTGCAACCACTATCGAGGTTACGGCAGTAAAAGTCGATAGGCAGAAGAATAAAATGCTACATGTGTAGTAGTAGTAGTAGTAGTAGTAGTAGTAGTAGTAGTAGTAGTAGTAGTAGTAGTAGTAGTAGCAGTCGTCGTCGTCATAGTAGTAGTAGTAGTAGTAGTAGCAGCAGTCGTCGTCGTCATAGTAGTAGTACTAGTAGTAGTAGTGGTAGTAGTAGTAGTAGTAGTAGTACTAGTAGTAGTAGTGGTAGTAGTAATAGTAGTAGTGGTAGTAGTAAAATTCACCTGAGGTGTTGGAAAAAAACTAGGAAAAGAAATTAATGTGGCAAAGAGGAACAGATGTAACGACCGCAGTTTCCTGGGATTCCAAACAGATTAAAGTAGAGCAATTTTCAGGCTGCTACAGGAACACAAGCTTCGACTTGAGAGATCACCAGATTAACTTATCTTTGCCTTCAGTCTTTCTGTCTACCTATTTATGAATTTCGATATATTTTAATCTGACAGAACTTCTCGGCCGTCTTGACATTCTACACCCTCTCCGCCCTTGCCACAGTGGAACAACGAGGGTGTAACATTTGCAGGAAATGAGGGCTGCACCTCTAATAATCTGGTGATCAGTTTATCTTATGAAGAAAAGATGTGCCTTGCGTAGCCCGGTCTAAGAATCGAACCCATGGCTGTCAGCCCAACACCTTAACTGCATGAGCCCATGTCATCACTCTCTGAATGACTGAACGATCATAAAAAATGTCGTCACTTCTATTGCTGAGATGATTTCTTTTTTTTTTTTTTGCTTTAAATTTGTTTATTCTATGAAAAAGTGATGCGTTAGAACCTTTCCTGGTCGTCCGAAATCGGTGAGATGGAGATGATTAATGTTCCTCGGGAAGAGTAACCAAGTGACGGATGAAGAGGGGCAGAATTTAGAGTTTTCACTTCGTTATATAAATCTGAACTCTACCTTTCTAAACACTTTTCCAACTTCACATATCACAGCAGCTTAGCATCTGTACGCGTGCACTTTCTCAGTTGAGGCGTCTTTGACTTTTGTTCCGACCAGCTGATCTGTAAAATTCTCCTGAAACAAAGAAATTTAGAATGAAAAACAGACGTCCATATTGAATATTGAATACTTAATATACAAGTTAAAGACGTGCCGGTTATTGAGAGAAATAGATTTGGCCCTAGATTTATATCCACATGCGATAATGTATTCCTACTAGCAGCCACGAGTCACAAGTAAGTAGGATTTGGTAACATGCACCGCTGGTTCACTTGTTATTTTCGGTGGCTTCATAACCACGAACAGACATAAACGCACGCTCTCACTCCATCTGTCCTTGATCGACTGTACATCAGGGATGTAACAGGAGTGAGAGAGGGAGTAAAGAGGGAGGGGGAGAAAGAGGGAGAGCGGCTACACCAGAGTCAGACTGATGATTACTTTAAGCGTATTTAAGTGGACTTGCAAAAGGTCAACTAATGTGCCTTGCTCAAGGAGACTACTCACGCCCACTCCGGTACTCGAAACCACAAACTTACTATCTTCAGCTCAACAATCGGAACACTGGACCATGCCTCTCTACCGATTGAACATATTTTCACCTGATTAATCTTACCTTAATCTATACATTTTAATTGCCATCTTTCTAATCATTTGTCAGGTTCATTTTCTGTTTGCATTGGTGTTTAATTCTCACTGGCACTGGGCACACCAAATACATATTGTGTGGAGGAAGAAACATTTAAGGCGCAGCTTGGTCTACAAAAGTATATCACGCATATTCTTCTTACATTCACCAACAAAGTTCAGAAGAGATACCTTAGTTCTACATTACACTAAAATCACTAAATGATCATGACTGGAATTACTTGATCATTCGTATCTTCAGCGATACTTGACCTGTGTTTAAACAACAGCAACAAAAACAACACCGGTATCTCTTCTGATATAGCTTGTTTGATGAAATTAAATCTGCCAGTCTGTGATTGCTCGATTTTCTAATGATGAAAATCGCAACAGAAATTACATTCCATATTCTTCAATGTGACTTCTGGTTTCTAACCAATTTGGTTTCATACTTCATTGAAATTTTTATTCTAACCAATCTGTTTTTCTATTCACCAAGGACAATCACTTCATTGTTATACCGTTTAACATAATTATTCACAGAAACTACATTTTATCAAGACAGCACTTATTCACTACTAATTAAGTTTCCATGCTCAACTTTACATGATTTTTTCCTGCATATTAATGAAGGAAGAAATATTTCAGGAATCTAATTCACACCCAATTAGCTTTTAATTTCAGCTCTTAAAGAATTCTATACGTCTTCATTTGTAATTCTTCTCAGCACTCCAAAATTTTTCTGTATTTTTTGTGTTCACTTGACTTTCTTTTTCTATTATTTATTATTATTATTATTATTATTATTATTATTATTATTATTATTATTATTATTATTATTATAATTTTTATCTCATTGCTCAGAATTCTTGCTCTTGCTTATTCTGGAAGAGCGGGCAAAAACCATTTCTCAAGGATATCGCAGAGTCTTTTTCCACGATACTTAACATCCAAACGTCAATCTCAAAATTATAGTTATCCCTTTAGTATTATTATCACCATTAATATTATTATTATTATTATTATTATTATTATTATTATTATTATTATTATTATTATTATTATTTTATGTTTGACTTTTGTTTTGCATTTGTACAAGTTGGATCCAAGTCTCACCCAGAGACCTCAAGAGACAACAAGTTAGAAGTTCATGTAGGTGTTATGCCTAGGGTACCATATATTTGGATTTGTACAGTTTTGTTCAAGTGAATGTTTAAGAAACCATAAGAAAATTATGTGTTTGCTTTAAAATTTGAGATCACATAGACAGTATTTTACGTAGGATATGGGCAGTTCCCATGAGCACTATCTTTTGGACTTCAGCCATTTTGGGGTTTCCTGGT
>NC_068983.1:2250828-2259475 GCF_001194135.2 Octopus bimaculoides | reverse complement strand
ATGCTTAAATGCATTTTCTCCGTCATTAAGTTCTGAGTTCAAATTCCGCCGAAGTCGACTTTGCCTTTCATCCTTTCGGGGTCGATAAATTAGATACCAGTTACGCACTGGGGTCGATGTAATCTACCAGATCGATGTAATCTACCAGATCGATTGGACCTGTACTAAACGTTATTCCGACCCTGATAATTTTACTCTTTTAAAGGGTAAGAAATACTAGATTGTCTATTTTAATGTAAAAGAACGTACATTGGGTGAAACCGAAATGCTGTTTCTAGCATATCTGGTGTTCATCTGTCTTATAACTTCAAATTGCAACCTCTTCAAGAGCGCTGAATGGCAGAAACATTAAAATTCTGGCTACACTGCTCTGCACGTCAATGATCCTTTCGGATATAGGGACAAGGCGTGAACGTCACGTGAATAATCGTAAGACTAAGTGTATAGTTTTCAGTGAACCAACAAAACTCTTTATATCGTCAAAGGGTTCAACTTGACAACATAAATACTGGCATAAAGAATTCGAATGTCTGGGATAAAGTCAAAGAGAGATCGTGAAGTCATAATTGCATGGGCATGGTCAGCAATAAATAAAACGTCAGCAATGCAGGGTGGGGTTAAACCTACCTGAAGACCTCAAAATGCAATAGTTTAAAAGGTGATATGCAACATCTTCCTGTATATAAATATATGAATCTGAACAGACTAAATGGATCATATATTTAGATTTTAACGGGGATGAAGAGTATTTATTCAGAGCCACATTTATGAATTAGTATTGTATAGAAATATAGCATTATTAATGGAATCCGCCAAACAACACTGATAAAAGTGTAGGAGTCTGTTGGTGCAAAAAGATGAAATTGTACCACATTTGTTACTATGGCAACCAGGACGTAGAAGAAACGTAGAAGAAACAGCTCTTGGTGAACCTCTGTGAAGCAGTTGACAGACTACACAGACCTCGAAGAAGAAAAAAATCTGTATTGTAGAGATGATGAAAGGCAAAGTAGTAGGAGGGCGCTGTTTAATGGGATTTGGAAGACAGATATTGCATTTCTACGAAAGCGACACACACACACACATACACACACGCATACACATACGAACACACACACACACACATACTTGTAATCACAAACACATACACTCGTAAACATATGTATACAAAGACTGACACATACCTAACTATGTTATGCTTCAATACATGCACCTATGCATATCTATGCGCACATATTCATATGTATACACACGCAAAAGTACGTACACACACACACGCGCGCGCACACACGTTCATTTCTATGTTTTAGTCTTTTAGTAATGAAGGTAGACAATGGGTCCCCGTTGTAGGGAGTCTGAAAATGATAAGCGGGAGGAAGAAAGGTATTGTTCTTACAGGAACCTGGCCCATGCTCATCCAATAGTACCTAAGGTACCAGGTGGGGATGATAGACCGAACGAAGTCTACTTCGTAAGAAAGCCAAGGCTCGATTTGAACTCAGAACTTGGTAGGACTGGTAAACAGTCATCGACCTCGAAAGACAAAGGGATGGACCAAATAAAGTGTGGCATTCTCTCCGACGTTCTAACGATTTTGTGTTTGTGAGTGTATTTGTGTGAGTGTTCGTCTGTGTGTGTGTGTGTGTGTGTGTGTAGACCTGTGGCTTATTAGATGTATTTGGTTAACGGAGCGCAGTGTGTGTTTGTGTGTTTCAGTGTATGAGAGTGTGCGTGTATCTGTGAGTGTGTTTGCTTGTGTGTGTACGCGCGCATGTAATACACATGCGTTCAGTCTCAAATTTGAGTAAAATCAGGAGCAATTTCGGCAGCTGGGAGATTTTGTGAAGGTCACCAACCCAGTAGAATAAGTGCAACAAATATATTTTAGTTTGGTTCTGATATTAAAAATACATACAAAATATCTAGAGAAAGATATCTAAGTATTTACACATAGCAACATATATTTATATAGAAACGGAATTAAATACTTCAGTTCATCCATGTAACCGTCTCTCTTTCACACACCGTCAGCAATTATTTTTGGTTTCTAACTTGTCTTTCTTTCACTTCTTCCGTCTGTCTCTCTCTGTTTTCTGTCCAACGCACTTTTGTCTATACTGCTGTATACCCAGTCAATCATGTACATACGTACAAGCATACATATATAAATATGTAGTATATCTGTTTTGTATAATGACTGAATCTCGACCCTTTTATCTGAATCGTGGTTTCTCTCCACTCTCCTCCGCGTCTCTCTCTCTCTGTCTTTCTCTTCGTATGTTTTTGGTGGTATCCATGCAGTTAAATATATTGAAACTTGAAGTTAAAACAACGTTGCGTGTCTACTATAATTGTGTGTCCTGAAATAGAATGAGAATTTTCTCATCTCGCCAGTATAGAAATAATAACAATCCGGGTGTTATTTACTGCAAACGAAACCGTTAAATCTAATCGAGAAGCAATCTACTGTTAAGCAGAGTTTCTGGGGGTGTTAAGCCGATTAATTATCCCTTAAATCGAATAGAAACTAATAAAGTTTAGCCAAGAAATACCTAAAAATACAAAAATATAAGGAAGTACGAATGTGGAGACAACAACAGTAAAAGAAGTCAATCATCACAAATGAAAATATTGGTTTCAGATTTTAATACAATTCTAGCAATTTCGGGGGCGGGAGTAAGTGGACTATTTCGATCCCTGTACTCAACCCTGAAACGATGCGGTGAGCTGGTAGAATTATTAGCACGCTGGGCGAAATGCTTAGCAGTATTGCGTCTGTCTTTAGGTCCTGAGTTCAAATTCCGCCGAGGTCGACTTTGCATTTTGTGTTTTTGGAGTCGATTAAATAAGTACCAGTTACGCACTGGGGTCGATATAATCGACTTAATCCGTTTGTCTGTCCTTGTTTGTCCTTTCTGTGTGTAGCCCCTTGTAGGCAGTAAAGAAATAAGAAACGTTAGCACGCCGGGTGAAATGATTAGCATTATTTCGTCTATCTTTACGTTCTGAGTTCAAATTCCGCCGATGTCTACTTTGCCTTTGATCCTTTCGAGGTCGATAAATTAAGGACCAGTTGCGTACTGGGGTTGATCTAATCGACTGGCCACCTTCCCCCAAATTTCAGGCCTTGTACCTAGAGTAGAAAAGAATAATAAACATTGCTTAAGGCGGCGCGTTGGCAGAAACGTTAGGACGCCAGGCGAAATGCTTAGCGGTATTTCGCCTGTCTTTACGTTCTGAGTTCAAATTTCGCCGAGGTCGACTTATCCTTTCGGCGTCGATAAATTAAGTACATGTTGAGTGCTGGGGTCGATCTAATCGATTCCCCCCCTCCCCCAAAATTTCGGGCCTTGTGCATAGAGTAGAAAAGAATAATAAACGTTGCTAAACTATAAATCGCTCATATTAACTGAGTAGTTCATGTTATTTTTTATATATTGGAAACTCTAGATGAACCTTCATTATATTATCAAAGAATTAAAAGTTGGATTTCACTAGTTTTTATGTTTTCAACCTCAGAAATAACAACATTTTTGAATCAAGCATTTTATCTGATCAAGCAAGATAGACAATTCCCAAGGTTTCTATTTGTTTAGGTTTCTTCGGACGTGTTGTAGCCTTCATCGTTGCTTGTAATAACTCGATAACTCTATGGATGTGTTTAAGGAAATTCCTAGAGGGCGCTGCTTTATAGTTAGCCCTTTAATAAGTATTGTCCTCTTCAACTTTAATTGGCTGGTGATCTGTAACATTTCAGTGAAATTAATAGT
Organism: Octopus bimaculoides; assembly: GCF_001194135.2. Classification (NCBI taxonomy): domain Eukaryota; kingdom Metazoa; phylum Mollusca; class Cephalopoda; order Octopoda; family Octopodidae; genus Octopus; species Octopus bimaculoides. The sequence goes on along the minus strand of NC_068983.1, from coordinate 2,255,705 downwards.
TATTCAGCTGAAACATTTAGTGGGCAAGCAGAAAGGAAATGAATCAAATAGAGAATGTCTGGACGATGTGAGAAATGTGGACGATGCAGCGAATTGGTCTGGTTTCAATCCCAGAGGCGGCACAACTCGAGCAAGTGACTGTAGCACAGTACTGGCCAGACGCAAAATTATGCAAAAGGAGAGTGTGTGGAAGTTCGGGGGCAGAGTGCATTGTTCCCATGCTTGGAGGTTAAACCGATCCACCGTTGATTCAAAACCAATGTTGGTACTTCAGTCGAGTTGTAAACATTTGGGAAGTGCATAAGTTCTAACAAGATCTTTTTCTTTTCCCCTATAAGAATCGTAGTCATAGTTTCTTTTCTCTACCATTATTCTGTGACAGAAGGTAGAAAATAATACACATTTCACTAAGAGGCATGTTATTAGTAAAGCTATTGAAGACCAAACACTCTTTTTGTCCCTCCAAGGACAGCCCTAAACCCCGGACCGATGGAAACAATATTTCGTAAGCCATGATATTGCCTTCATGCCTGGAGATAGTGTACCTATGATCACATCATATTATATGTCTTTATTTAGTAAGACTTAAAAATGTGATTTGGCTAGTAATTATATCGATTCTATTTCTGGCAGTGCAAATTATCCTTTGTAAAAGCTCTTTGTTCATCATTAAACAGAAGCAACAAATACTCCCATAATCAAAATTAGCCATGATTTCATTTTGTCAAATCACCTACGGCAGTTTATCAGATTCTATCTTCGGAAATTACGAAGTATGTGTCATTAGTGACGTCTCATTAACGATGTTTCTCATGGAAGTTATGTCAATGAAGTTGTGTCATTAATTATGCGTTTTTGATGATGTCATTGGTGATATCTTAGATGATATGTCATCAAGGATAGGTCAATGAAGATACGCCGTTGATAAAATAGGAATACATAAAGAACGACGAGCCAAATAGCTTTAAGCTTCTCAGTGTGAAACATTTACTGTCGAGAAATGCTGTGGCATAAATCAACGCATCTTTGATATTAAATCTATTTGAGGAGCTGACCCATGAATGAAAGATTGTAGAAAACGCTGGATTCGTGACTGATGATGTTAAAAATGAAGGCTCATTTAAAATTTATGCCAGTATTTTATGACGATTAATGGCATCGATATTAGGGTCTGAGTCAATGGAGAATTAGTTGTAGATATCTAAGTTTATGAATATCATGAATCTTCTCAAAAACATAACAGTTCGGTCTTGAAAACTAATTATAGTCATAATTGAGAGCTAGTTATATACTAGTCCTATTACAAGACTGTACGTACGGATTGTAGTGCTCATGAGAAAACACTTTCAAAACACAAAGTGTTTGTGCTTTGAATGTGATGGAACATCCTTCACAAAAACCCTTCTGCCAAAAGAGCATATTGTTGTTTCATTCTGGCTTCTGAAGTAAGAAGACTGTAAAAGGTTTCTAATACTCCATTTTTATTTTTCTAATTACCAATTCTGTAATGGTTTTCTCAAAAATATATTTTTTAATGCTCAGAATAACAGCGAACACGCCTGAAACATGACAAGGAAAACGATATTTGAAACATTTCCTTCTGAACGATACTTTCAATTTTAACTTTTTTCCATGTTTTTCACCATTTTAGTCCTTGCTTTTCTTTATGTGTAAGTACAACCAATGTTGCAGCATTGACATTCTATATACTTTTACTTACTTTTGCTGGTTTTATATAAAGGCTGAGACCATACTGGGTCGTTTCTAAGCATTTAAAGATTTAAGCTGAGAGCCTAGAGCCATTTTCATATTGTCATTTTCTTTGAAAATGTAGTCAAGAGACTAAATACCAAGTGGCCTTCGTTTGTTTAGTCATTGACTACCAAGGCTGATTAGAGGTTTTCGTCATGGCATTTTATTCGATGGCAGAAAATGTAACCTATTCTCTCAGTTCAGGTAAAAATTTGATTTTGCTAAATTCGGATCTTTACTCTTATGTAATTATGAATAAAAAAATACTTTATTTTCTGCATAACAATACGCTATCTACCGCCACTATATATTATACAATAATGCGTTTCGCATGCGGATGGTGATGTTTAATATTAACAGTTAGAGTGCACTACCGGTTTTATGGTTTTAATGATTTAAATTCATTTGTCTTATAACTTAAAATTGTAACCTCTTCAAGAGTGGTGAATGGCAGTATCATTAAAATTCTGGCTACAATGCTTTGCTGTGCGTATTCTTTCCAATCCTTGCGTTTTGAATTAACCTCTTGTCGAGTGTCAACTATGCCTGTCAACTTAGCGAAATCGAAAGAATGAATTATCATTCGATGTATTTGGTTAATCCCTTCAGTTAAACATTTCGGGTTCGTATAATAAAATGAGGAAAATTAAATCTTTTCAACAAATTTCAGTAGATTATCTTCTTTCAGAAATGGTGAATTCCCGATTTGAAGCCGACGCCATATACGTTAAGAATAACTTGATTCTCTTTTACATTTCAATGATAAACACGTCTCGATATTTTTGTCAAGACTGTTTTAAGAATTAGTTTCTTTTACAACTTAACGTTTCCACTTGTCATATTTTCTTGCCGGGACGTGCTGAGTTAAAGCAACTTATTTAAAAACACCAAGTTATATGACAAGATTTAACTTCATTTATGTAAAATGTTTTCTTTGAATTCCAAATTCCAAAATTGGCTGCTGATATGACATCTTACTGACATTGTCATTTGTTCAATTTTTTTCTTTCTTCATAAAATTCACATTCTGACCCGAAACCAACATTAACTCGTAAATTATATTTCGGTTTTATCAAATTGTTACTTACACTATTTTATTATTTTTAATTACGCGCGAGGAATATGTAAATAGTTTTTAGATAGAAATGTTTGAAAGGTAAATATTTTATTCTCCGGTGATGTACGTGAACAAAAATGGCTTCAGACGCCCTTCAAATTGCATTTTGAAATCGATCTCCTATTGGCTTCGTGGAAGTTTCAATTACTGATAGCTTTAGAAGGACAACCTCCATAAATACGTGAAACATTATATTTTGGAATGTTTTCACAAGATCTACTATAACTGAAGTGATATCAATGTATTATTCCCACTTACTCTTCTCTTTACGACTGGAAATTACATTTATTTCTACAGAGCCTTATCATATAGTTTGGGGTCTTCGTGAGATTTCGTTTCTAAACTCATCTTGGGCCAGAATCAATATGGGTATCTAGAGAAGACAAATGAGTCATGAGTATCTGAGTGTCACGAGAGTTCTGAACTCTGAAGAGAAGATTCTATGCAAACATTTGTCAGAATATCAATATCCTTTTTTCAACTTTCTTCAACGTTATCGTCAAGCGAATCATGATGCATTTGATTATGGACACATAGCTCTTCATGTATTTGCGAATTTACCCACAACACAATTGTTTTAGAGCTCACGATCGATGGTAAAGGTCACGGAGTATAAAACAGAATTCGCTTTTTTACTGGTCAAGCAATGAAATAAAACGTTTAATTGTTACACATACATTCACGACCACAATTGTCGAGTGTGAAGGAATACGCTAGAAGCCTTTTTAAAGGTTGCGCCTTCAAAATATTGGGAATATACGAGACCTGTGGTATAGGTTAAACGCAGCCAACGGATGTTTCGTCATAGACATTTGCTATTATTTTGATTCTATGGCTTAAAATACAAAAAAAAAACCCCACCAGGATTTAGAGTGTGGGTGTGTATTAATATGACAACCATTCCCAGGAGAGAGGAAGTAGAAATTATATTAACAATCGAGTGTTGAATAAGTAACAGCTTATTGTTGAGATGGTTGCTATTTGAAATAAATGTTTGTATTCAAATGGAAAATGTCGTTTCCTGTTTGAAATCAAGACACACAGATTCGACTCGTATGAAAATATATATATATTCGTTTATAAAGAAATTTCTAATTTGATATACGTATGCGTCTATTTATGTTAGCATAATTAATATACAAGGATATTATGATGTATTGATGTACTTGTTTTTGTCTAAGTAAAATAGTTTTTTCATATTTATAAATGTGATCATATGTATTGACATATTTCATTGGAATTGGTCCTAATCTCTGATACTATTCGACTTTAGTATGCCAACATATATTCAAGATATCGCTTATTCTTGAGTTCTTATCAGAAGACTTGGCGCGCGATAGAAAATAATCTGTGAGGAACAGCGACTGAGATGACTACGTGCCAAAATGTTTCATCGCATATAAGGCAAGATACCACAAGAAATGATAGACAAGATAGTATTAAAGAATTTCTTAAATAAAGGATACGTACAGAGGTGTCTTCCGTATGGTTATATCTTCAAAGAAAAACAATTGCCTTGGAGTTCAGGTTCAGCTCCTACTAGGAAATGGAAATATCTTGGTAGACATGGACTGAAGGAATAAATGATGGGTAATAATGAGATAAATTGTTGTTTGAAGTGCTTATTTATTTTTTGTTCGGAATAAAGATTGAAATATATGAATAATGTAAAAGAAGCAATGGTTGTATTTTAATATATTATAGTTCCATATATATTACTGTATGAAAATATCACTTAGTTACAGACTTTAATTGTCTTTGTTTCACAATATTGCAGGTAGAGTGAAACTGTGTGTGACAGAGGGTAGACAATATATTACAAAAGACATTTTTAGATCAATACATACATACATACATACATATATAATATATATATATATATATACACAAACATACATACAAACAAAGATAATATATACATGCATGCATGCATATATACATACATCCATGCTTGCATACATACACACATAATACATACATATATACATATATACATACAGACAGACAT
>NC_068983.1:2246929-2250818 GCF_001194135.2 Octopus bimaculoides | reverse complement strand
AATACATACATATATACATATATACATACAGACAGACATACATATATACATACATGTATGCATGCATACATACTTACAAACATGCATACACATATATATACAAACATACATACATGCATGCACACATACATACATACATACATACATACATACATACATACATACATACATAAGCCATGCACACAATATAAAGTATATAATAACATCTTAAATATCGTTTATACATCAACAGTTAATAAATCCTGAATATTGCATAGTCATTTTTATCCATACCGTTTTCCTTGCTGTTTGATTGTAATTAATTGTAGAATGAAAATTAAGCTTTATGCATTAAATTAATCGCTTAATGCATGAAATATTGCAAGTGAGTTTCGGGTATGAGAATCTATGTTCATTTTACATCAGTTCGTGGCTAACCCTGACTTTACTATTTCAGGAATTCGGGAGCCATTAGCATTATCGTATAGTGTTGATTATATCTACTCGACACGAACAGCTGTAACCCCTACAGCATTATTCCCCCGACGCATGCCTTATCAAACTGAATTAAATCTGTAAGATTAGATTAAATAAATAAAGTCTTTTTTGATGGAGTAACTTGGAAATTATTTTCGTGTGACGACTACAAAGACCAAAAAGTCACATTTAATGACATTGTCAAAAAAATTGAAGTGGATTCACTAGATAAAACAAACAAGGCTTTATTTGATTTGAGTTGTCCAAAATAAACGTTGATGTGATTTTAAATGAACAGATACCGAAGTTTGAAACCTCGGCATGTCATGATGTTATTTATTTAATCAAAAGACGATGTCTTAATATTACTTTGCGTACGTTAAGTGTTTATTCGTGAAATCTTTATATACATATTTAATTATACTATCTTTATATATAATTTGTAGATATGTATGTACATTACTTGATATGTATTTGCATGTATAAAGCTGTATATATTACCTTGAAGTTTTGAAGTATAACTACTTTTGTTTCTTAAATGTAAATAGTGTTTTCTAAAATGTCATAGCGTACAATCGTTGTGAAGATAAGAGAAAAATACCTTTATGTGGGTGTATATATAGGTCATATTATAATTGTGTCTGGTGTGAAAAGGTATAGATAATGTGCGAAAACAGAATTATCAACCACATTGTTTCTTAACACAATTTCCACCTACAAATATATAAATAAATTAAACAGCTCTCTGTTGCTTATGGTGTTTAATTAAAACGTCTTTGTTCCTACATTAATAAAACTTTATAAGCAATCTGATTGATAATTACAACGGGAAAGCAATTAACAAAAATAAAAGTACATTTAGAATTACTGCAAATCATGTATTATTATCATTAGAAAATATTTAATCAATACTTATTTGAAGAGATTTCATGTTTTGTACGCTGAATACATTTTATGATAACAAAACATTTGATTATGAAAAGCTCGGCAAACGAAACGAGTTCTGTTGATATTTGGATCAATGTTTATTAATCTTTGTTTCGTCGATTCCGTATTCCCATGTTACTTCTGAAATATTTCCTTTGTGATATTTTCTCATTCTCTAAATGTTTTTTTTTTCTTCTGCGCATGACTATTAACGTGTGTTTCCAAAGACGCCGGTTGCTATTTAACTGCTTCAATATGCAACCAAGAATTCATGAGCGTCTCTCGAATCAATATCTTAGAAAACAAATTCAATTTCAATGACAAAAATTTCATCAATCTCTAACCGAATTTTGCAACGCACTAAACTTATTAAATAATTCAAGTCAAAGAAGCTGTCATATTGCTCTTGTATACCTTGCTTCCACTTCTTTGCACGACATGTAAACATTTTCCATTGCGTGTTGAATGCTGAGTGTTTTTCAAGATTCCTGAAGAGTTATAGCACCTTCCTGTTGTAAATTTTGTGACTATTAATAAAATTTAATAAAATTATTTGTTTGTAGTATACCGTGGATGTAGCAGTTATTTCTCGGTTGATCGGCTGAAAGAACAATGCTATATTTGTTAGTAAAATTTGATTCATATGTTGGCTGAAGACCAGCGATTTCCGAGAAAGGGTAATCCGATTACGTCGCCCCCAGTACTCAACTGGTACTTATTTCATCGGTCCAGAAAGGAGGAAAGTTAAATTTGACGTCGATGGAATTTGAACATAGAACATAAAGACGGATGGAATGGCGCTAAGCATTGTGCCCAGTGTGGTAACGATTCTACCAGCTCGCTGCCTTGGTTTGTAAAATTACAGCCTGTTCATTGTTATTAAAGATATTGAGTTCAGAAAGTGTCATCCTAATCATTCAACTGATGAAGGCGGCGAGCTGGCAGAACCATTAGCAAAATACTTAGCAATCGACTCGCCCAGTCCTCCGGAGGTGCTGGCCTTGTACCAAAATTTGAAATCAATATCATTAAACTGAACGTAGACCATTGAAGACTTTAGTGATCAAGTTCTTGTTATTTGATTAGGAAGAGACGGGTTGTTCACCTTTCGTTACTGGTTGTAATTTAAAGTCTCCCGGCTCAACTAATCACTTGATGGCTTTTTATATTTCAGAATTACCATGCTTCAACAACTGTCTCATTAAAATATAATTCCAAGAAAGAATGAATTAACTGAAAGTAAGACAAAGGGAATCAATTGTAAAAGTGACGAGCGAATACGGGCAACTATTTTTTAAACAGCCTGTAATAGAGAGTTATACAAATAATTAGAATATATGAAGGTCACTGTAACCGAACAACCGTTGAAAGACAGATGTGTGACAGTAGCCATTGCAATAAATACCAATAGGACTGCATATCTGTCGACATTATTTCACTTTGACAACATTGACAACATCGTATTTTTTAAAGTATTTATTTATATTCATTTATGTATGGGAAACTTAGCTTCTATCCTGAGAAACAAAATATAATTTAGTAAAAAATATTAAATTGTGATGGAAACAATAATACTAGCAATATATGAAATGTAAAATAACTAAGTGTTAATATACACCATATATATATATGTATGTGTGTGTGTGTGTGTGTGTGTATGCGCGCGCGTGTATTTGTATATAAACAACAAACTAACACATGCCATTGAAATATTTCTACTTTGTAAATGATCCAATAATTTGAGCTGTATTTCATTTACATCATATTACATAATATATTGGTTTCAATATTTGGCCCAAGTCCAGCAATTTTGGTGAAGGGGTAAACCGATTACATCGATTCCAGGACTTAACTGATACCTATTTTATCGAGTACGATTTGATGAAAGGCAAAGTCGACCTCGGGAACTCGGACGAAAAGCTTTTTGGCCAGCATGCTAAGAGTTTTGCCAGCTGGATGCATTATAACCCGGTGTGTATATTGAAGCTTGATATTTATAAGATTTAACTGATTTTTGTTTATTGGTGTTTGGTAGTAGTAGTGGTGGTGGTGGTTGTGGTGGTGGCTTTGTTAAAGGTCACTGAGTAATATTCTTGACACTTTTCAGGCGGAGCAACGAATATGTAAGGAACGTCATGTTATACGCAAAGCAAATGCGTAGACCAATTTCGGCACTCAAAGCAGGGTGCAGTTTAACTCTTTGACAGCACCAAACCTCATGGTCACAATGCACTTGATAACCACTGAGCTGAGTTAAGGGCATCAGTGAGAAAGACATTTATTCAACTTCAAGAAATATTGTCTCTGAATCTGTAAAATACAAAATCTGACACCGTTTATATTACAAAGGACATCTATGCTCTTTATAATAAGGGAAGTTGGTTTGTAATTAGCTATATATACATACATACATACATACTTACATACATACTTACACACACACACACACACACACACACACACACACACACACACACACACACACACACACACACACACACACACA